>NW_027310261.1:0-126773 GCF_047496795.1 Chiloscyllium punctatum
CCAGACTGGGGGAAACATTCTCCCCAAACTCCTTGTCCCAGATGGATCTGTCCCTGACAGTATCTGTAGGAGCAGCCAGCACACAGTCCTGTTGGAGGGAAAGTCTCAGCCCCATATTTGACACACTCATGATTAGTGTGTTGCTGGAAAAGCACAGCAGGTCAGGCAGCATCCCAGGAGCAGGAAAATCACCGTTTCGGGCAGCAGACCTTCATCACGAATGAGGCTGAGAGACTCTGGGATGGAGAGATAAATCATATTAGACGGACTGTTCACTGTGTGATGTGGCACACGCTCCTGTGAAGTAGGACATACTTCTAAAGGGCTGAGCACATGGAAACTAGCCATCCATGAGGCACTGTGGGCTAGTAACAGCTGCAGCATCAATGGCCTTCCCTCCATCATAAAGTCACAAGTGGCCTATTCACTGATGGTTTCAAAATATTCAGCACCACTCACAACTGCACCGATACTGAAGCAGGCTATTCAGCCCATCAAGAGGTTTAAACAGGAACAGAATGAGGCCATTCAGCCATTGGAGGCTGTGACTCAGCGATTGGAGCAGATCTTTTAATCTCTCATACCTGTTACACAGGAAATGGAAGGGAACATTCAGCACTTCAAAGCTGATACACAGGAATACGGGGCATTGTGTAGACCACAGCAGTGCATTAATCTATAAACCCGGACTAGATATCTGTCCAGGGCGGAGAGCTGTGCAGACCACTGCAGTGTATTAATGTCTGAAGATGAAAAAAATATCCATCCAGTATGTGGAGCTGCACGGAGTAGACCATTGCATTATCTATGAACCTCAACCAGTTAGTCTGCCAGTGAATTAATCTGTAAGCCAGGACCAGTTACACACACTCACACACACACACACCCCAGCATGTAGGACTGTGTACCCCACCCCAGTGTATTGATCTGTAAACCAGGAGCAGTTACCCTCCCAGCATGTAGGACTGTGTACACCACCCCAGTGTATTGATCTGTAAACCAGGAGCAGTTACTCTCCCAGCATGTAGGACTGTGTACCCCACCCCAGTGTATTGATCTGTAAACCAGGAGCAGTTACCCTCCCAGCATGAAGGACTGTGTACACCAACCCAGTACATTGATCTGTAAACCAGGAGCAGTTACCCTCCCAGCATGAAGGACTGTGTACACCACCACAGTACATTGATCTGTAAACCAGGAGCAGTTACCCTCCCAGCATGTAGGACTGTGTACCCCACCCCAGTGCATTGATCTGTAACCCAGGAGCAGTTACCCTCCCAGCATGTAGGACTGTGTACCCCATCCCAGTGCATTGCTCAGTAACACTGTGTTAGATCCCTGCCCAGTGTGGGGAAACTTGCAGCCCATGCTGGAAGTGACAGGATGTGCAGCTCCCATCCATTTACAGCTCCATATCTCCATTGTTGCCATGAAAAGGGGGTGCTATGGGTGTGAACCTCCCTGCCAGAGAGAGATGGCGGGGGAATCAGTTTAAATATCACCACATGGGAGGGGTTTGGGAAATAGACCGAGAGGGGGAGACTGAGAGACAGTGTCATGGAAGGATGTGTTTCCAGGTTGCAGAATGCTGAAATGTCAACAGTTCGATAACATCCTGTAACATGAGCCAATCTTCCCAAGAAAGATGGGAAAAAGGGATATTGGTGTGAGGCCAATGAGCATTTGTTCTGCATCTTTGTTACTGGAATTGCTTTGAACAGAATCGATGACTCATTGGGCAGATTCTAACAATAGTTTATCTTTGTTTGATTTTCCTTGAGTGTGACAGAGAGATTGTCCACACGAGGCTGAGCTAGTTTCCTGGTGCTGTCGTATTGGACTCATCTCATTAACTACCCAGCCCACCCCATGGTGTTCCTCTCATATAATACCAGCCCAATTCTCCCACCCATCATGGTGGGTGGTACTCACCATCGCCCGGATGCCCTTGGATATTGAGTGATCCCTGGCACTGGTGCCATTTTTAAAAGGCCAAGGGTCTTTCTCAGTTCGGAGATGCCCTGCAAAGTTTACCCCGAGCATGGCAGATCATGGGCAATTACCCCACTGTTTGTCGACAGGGGCACGGAGGTGCTGGTGGATGAGCTAGTACAGAATGAGACCATTCTCTTTTCAGAGGAGGCCACACCACCAGGCCCACCTAGCATGGTCTGAGCTGAGTGCAATATCTGTGGTCTGAAGAAATGTCCAGCAATACAGGAGAAGCATCAATAACCTTCCCCGTTCTGTCAGGATAAGGGTCACCATATTCTCTCTGCTCCCTCACACTCACTGTATATCTGTTACAGCACCGACCCCCGAACAAGGCTCATGGTCCAACACTATCATTGCTGCATGAAGCACCTTCCCTCTCTCTCTCTGTCTCTATCTCTGTCTCTCTGCCACTCTCTGTCTATGTCTGTCTCTTTCTCTGTCTATCTGTCACTCTCTGTCTCTGTCTGTCTCTCTCTGTAACCCCGTCCACTTTACCCCCAACATCAATTACACTGCATGGATACAACACTTTGGACTGATTCCCTTCGGTCACCTCACCATGACCCCCTCCCTGCCTACACTAACACTAACAGTAGGACCACACCCACTCCCTCCCTCACTCCCTCCCCTTCTCCCATTCCAGGAGAAAGAGCCTGGAATAGGACAGAAATGGCCTATCCGGGTGGTGGAGGGCTCGATATACGTTCCCTCACCCCCCTCCCCCTGCCATGTGGGGAGGACCCTGGTAGGAGCCGGAGAGGACCAGGAACCCTCGTGTGGAGTTTCTGAAACATCCACGTCCCAGCGACCGAGTCAGGAGCAATGTTCAGTTAAAGGCAATTCTCACTTTAAACCCACTGGCAGCTCCGTTTCCCCCCGACACAACTTGGAAGCCGTGGCCCTGATGCCATCTCCCTTTTGTGTCAAGCTGGTACAAATGGAATCCCCACGGTCTCGGTGGGCAGGAGGGTGGGCTCACAACACATCGTCACCACCACCTCCCAGGAAGGGAGCACAGAGACTCCCTCTTACACCTCCCCCTGTAAACAGTTCAGATACTGAAAATAATCTGTGATAGTTACTGCTCTCCCCACTTGTCCTGACATCTTCAAGAATCTGAGCTCATATACACCCAGCGCTCTCTGCTCCTGCAGTCCCTTTATAATGACACAGCCTGTTTTAAACTGTCTTTCATTGTCTTTCCTACCAAAGTGTATCACCTCAAAATGCTCTGCACTGATCCCCATCTGCCTTACACCTGAACACGACATCAACGTGTGATTGTACTGTTAGAGTTCCACACTGTCCTCCATAGACTTCAGAGTTCTTCCAGGTTCGGTGCCATCTACAAACATTGAGATTGTTATCGTGTCACAGTCCCCATGAAACAACTGAAATCCTGCCCCACATACACGAGTGTGAGCAAGTGAAATACTGATTTATTCCTATGGACAAAGTCGAATAATGACATGCTGTCAATGGGGCAACAAAAGTCCTGACACACACCAGACGGAGCGAATGAAATATTGACAAACCACAGAGCAAGAGAAATCCGGATAGGTCCCACTTATCGATATTCATCAGGGTATAATGTGATGAAGTTGAAAGTGTGTACTGTACCTTTAAGAGAGAGGGAATGCTATTCTGAACTGAGAGCTTATAAACACCTGAGATATGAGAGGATAGAAAACCCAGAAACTATATATTGCTGTAGAGCTGGAGTCATGTAATAAGCAGTTAAGAGAAAGGGGGTCCCAGAGTTGTGAATAGTTAATGTAAAATGTTCACTTTCAGACTGAAAAAATAAATTGATGTTTTTATTTAAACAGTGGAATTTGGGAGTTCTCTGTCCCTCATATTTTATCAGTTTACGAGGCGAATTGAGCATTTCTTTATATTTAGTTTAAGTTACCAAATGAGCTTCCCGCCTTGTCCTCACCATTCCCGTGTGTATATCTGTGTGTCTCTGTGTGGGGCAGGTCTGGCAGTCTCTGTGGTGCTTAAAGTGATGCAATGCCACCTTCTGCTGGCCTCCTCACGCCACTGCACAGGCATTGACAGAGGGTGAAAACCAACAGGGATTCATTCAGACGGGGGGAGGAAGAGGGCAGCTGCTCACAGCACCATCCAAACTGATGTCTGATCCATGTACTGATCTAAATGTCCTTTAAACGTTGTAACTGTCCCTGCTTTCCCCACTTCATCTGGAAGTTCATTCCACACACAAGCCAGTTTCTGTCTAAAATATTTACCTCTCATGACTTTTATAAATCTTTTTCCTCACATCTCAAAATATCCCTCAGTTTTCAATCCCCAACTCTAGGGAAAAGACATCAGCCTTTCAGCTTATCTGTACCCCTCATTATTTTAGAAACATCTGTAAAGTTACCCCTTAAGCTCAGACTCTGCAGTGAAAAAAGTTCCCAGTCTACCCAGCCTCTCTTATCGCTCAATCCCTCCTCTCCCAGCAACACTCAGGTAAATCTCTTCTGAACCCTCTCTAGCTTAATAATATCAAGGTCAATAATATCAAAGTGAATAGTCAAGGTGTTTTCTAAGGGTACGGGGGGTCCAAAACTAGAGGACATAGGGTTAAGGTGAGAGGGGAAATATTAAAGTGACCCTAGGGGCAGCTTTTTCACCCAGAGGGTGATGTGCCTATGGAATGAGCGGGCAGGGTGACCAGATTGGACACAGTATTCCAGAAGACGTCTCACCAACGTCCTGTACAACCTCAGCATGATGTCCCAATTCCGATACTCAAAAGTCTGACCAATGAAGACAAGTGTGCTAAACACCTTCTTTACCACACGATCTATATGAGATGCAAATTTTAAAGAATTATACCTGACGGCCTAGGTCTCTGTCCTACAACACTGCCAAAGGCCCTACTTTTATTTGTATAGGTCCTGCTCTTGTTTGATTTACCAAATCCAATACCTCGCATTAATCTAAACTAAACTCCATCTGCCACCTCTCAGCCCAGTGTGTGATATTACTGCCGTCTCACCCTCCCCCTTCAATTTTAAAATGCCCTCCCCCTCTCCAGGAGGCCTGCACACTCCGGCCTTGATTTTCACAAAGACCCTGAGCTTGGGTTGCCTTGTGTGGTTTGGGGGAGGAGGGACGGATTGCAGACACATTCAGTGGGGAGGAGAGGCTGGACAGTCATCACCGGCCAGGAAGAAGGGAGTCGCACGGTGGAGTTGTGTAAGAGTGATCGGTGTTTTGGGGTCAGAAATTAAGCTCTTCTTTCGTCTCTGGTGTTCAGTAATAAATATTCATTTGAGACTCTTCATTGGGCAGAGTGTGTCTGCAGGTTTTCTTTTCCTAATATTGCAGACTACAGATAATAGCGATTAAAGATGTTCATAGTTAATTTGGATAGCACAGCACATACACTCAATATCCGACAGTTGAGACAAATATCTTGCATTTGTTTAACAATACAAAGTGTTTTGTGCAGTTCAGTAATGGGAACCTGATTATAATAAATCCACACCGAGCTGAAAGTGGGCACTAAAATATCACCCAAAATCTGGGTATGGTAGTGTAGTGGGTAATGTCCCTGCCTCTGAGCCAGAAGTCTGGATTTGATTCCAATTCCTGAACTTGTGTGGTAGTGTTCCTAGCTCTGGTCTAGTAGGACTGGATTCAAGTCCTGCCTGTTGCAGAGGTATGTCAGAACATTTCAGGACAGTCTGATGAACAAACACACAGGAGAATACTGTTACAGCTTTATGGGTATTGCTGAGTGATGCAAGTGTCCTTACCTCCGGGCACAAAGGTCCAGGCGTAAAGCCCACAGAAGTGACTCAGGATACATCTGAACAAACTGATTAAAATGGATTTAGAATTGTGACTTGATGGAAAAGGAAGAGGTGTCAGTATTGAATTTCAGAATTTAGGCCCGGGATGACTGAAAGTACAGATATTCTTGTTGATTGAAGTCACATTTCGCAGCAGTAAAGGTTTATAAAATCAGAACGGTCATGGAAAGGGTGAGTAGTCAGGGGTTTTTCCCCAGTTTTGGGGCGTCCAAAACTAGAGGGCATTGTTTGAAAGTGAGAGGGGAAAAGTTTTGATGAGGGCTAAAGGGCACCTTTTCACACAGAGGGTGGTGTGTTTATGGAATGAGCTGCCAGAGGAAGTGATGGAGGCTGGTACAACTACAGCATGTAAAAGGCATCTGGATGCTGACAGACCTGCCAAGCTTTTCCAGCAATTTCTGTCTTTGTTAAAAAAATGCATGCATTTTAACACAGGTATTCTGAATACATTAAATATTTTATTTTTTTAATGACGCAGGGCCATGTAAACATATTTCAAATCGGCCGAGACCATTTTCTGCTAAGGATATGACTCTGTATATGATTGTAGCAATGATGCACCAACATGGAACAGGGAATGTGATGGAGACATAGTTTGGATAATGTACAAGGAGACCTCACATGGTCCAGTTTGGGAAAGGACGAGATTATTGTGTGATTCAGCTCAGAGAGGGAGAAAATGCAATCTTCCTGACAAGGAACGGTCGATTGCACTCTCTGTCCTTCATTGTCCCTCATCACAGCAATGTGTGCGAGCTAAAACAAACTCAACAGTCATCATTACCGTTCTTATTTTTATACAATCCCTGCAGTGTTGAAACAGGCCCTTCGGCCCAACAAGTCCATACCAACTTTCACCCCTGACTAATGTACCTAACCTAGAAATCCCTGAACACTACAGACAATTTAGCATGACCAATCCACCTAACCTACACAGTTTGTGATAGGAAACTGGATCACCCATTAGAAGCTCACACAGACAAGGGGAGAATGTGCAAACTCCACACAGACAATCACCCAAGGCTGGAATTGAACCCAAGTCCCTGGTGCTGTGAGGCAGCAGTGCTAACCACCGTACTAACCTTTGGGTACTCCCTGACCAGAATTCATTGAAATCTACTCACTGCCTAAAGCAAAGGGAATTCAGCCAAATCCCACTCTCCCAGGATGGAATCCCATTGCTAGCAGCTGTGTGAGTACAATATCTTCAGAAGCAGAATAACGTTTTTGAGAATCTCAATTTTTACTTTTGTCATGAGTTCCAATAATATCTGGACAAAGTTTTTTCAAATTAAAATTGCAGAAATTTTGTTAATCTGTGTGTGTGTGTGTGTGTGTGTGTATGAATGTATATGTGTGTGTGTGTGTGTGTGTGTGTACATGTGTTTGGGTGTGTGCATTTGTTTGTGTGTGTATGTGTTTTGGACGCCCCAAAACTGGGGAAAAACCCTGACTACTCACCCTACCCATGACTATTCTGATTTTATAAACCTTTACTGCTGCGAAATGTGACTTCAATCACCACGAATAACTGTACTTTCATTCATCCTGGGCCTAAATTCTGAAATGCAATACTGACACCTCTTCCTTCTCCATCAAGTCCCAATTCTAAATCCATTTTAATAGTGTTTGTGTGTGTATGTGTTTGTGTGTGTATACGTGTTTTTGTGTTTAGAAAGGGAAGTATTAGACCATAAGATCATAAGACATAGGAGTGGAAGTAAGGCCATTCGGCCCATCGAGTCCACTCTGCCATTTAATCATGGCTGATGGGCATTTCAACTCCACTTACCCGCATTCTCCCCGTAGCCTTTAATTCCTTATGACATCAAGAATTTATCAATCTCGGCCTTGAAGACATTTATCGTCCCGGCCTCCACTGCACTCCGTGGCAATGAATTCCACAGACCCACCACTCTCTGGCTGAAGAAATGTTTCCGCATTTCTGTTCGGAATTGACCCCCTCTAATTCTAAGGCTGTGTCCACGGGTCCTAATCTCCTCGCCTAACGGAAACAATTTCTTAGCGTTCATCCTTTCCAAGCTATTGATTATATATTTGCAATACCCAAACAGTTTGCCATTCATCTTTCCACCATAGTTTGAGTAACATTGCTCTGGATCATGAAAATGTTGTTTTAGCAGATTAAAGAAACTAGCCTGACTTGTTCCTAAAACTGACCCAGACCC
Source organism: Chiloscyllium punctatum (assembly GCF_047496795.1). Taxonomy (NCBI): domain Eukaryota; kingdom Metazoa; phylum Chordata; class Chondrichthyes; order Orectolobiformes; family Hemiscylliidae; genus Chiloscyllium; species Chiloscyllium punctatum. The sequence goes on from NW_027310261.1 coordinate 8,015, forward strand.
AGTCTGAGACCGATATCATCGACCATATCACCGACCTGGTCACATTTAACATTTGTTATGAGCAGTGGAGGAGTGGGACTAGAAAAGGAAGCAGTGACCCCAAAAAGTCGGGAATCTATAGACCGGTGAGCCTGATGTCAGTGGCGGGTAAGTTGTTGGAGGGGATTGTGAGGGACACGATTTACATACATTTGGGAAGGCAAGGGCTGTTTAGAGTAGACAACGTGTCTTTCTGCATGGGAAATCATGTCTCATTAATTTGGTTGAGTTTTTTGAAGAGGTGACAAAGAAGATTGATGAAGACAGTTTGGTAGACCTTGTCTATTTGGACCTCAGCATGGTGTTCATTTAAACAACAAAGAGCAAAGAACATTTACAGCCCAGGAACAGGCCCTTCGCCCTCCAAGCCTGAGCCGATCCAAATATACTATCTAAATCAGTCGCCCAATTCCTAAGCATCTGTATCCCTCTGCTCCCCATCTACTCATGCATCTGTCCAGACTCATCTTAAATGAATCTACCGTGGCTGCCTCTACCACCTCTGCTGGCAACACGTTCGAAATGCCCACCACCCTCTGTGTATCCCCCCTAAAATTCCACCTCTCATCTTGAAAGCACGACCTCTCGTTACTGAATCCTTCACCCTGGGAAAAAGCCCCTCTCCATCCACCCTGTCTATACCCATCATGATTTTGTCACCTCAATCAAGTCCGCCCTCAATCTCCTTTTTTCCAGTGAAAATAAACCTAACCTACTCAGCCCCTCTTCAGAGCAAGTATTTCATTCTGATTGGTAGACAAATGAGTCAGGTTCGGTCACAATTGGCTTGAAGGAGGAGGGATATTTTTCAGACTGGAGGCTTGTGAGCAGCAGTGTGCTGTAAGAATTAGTACTGAGTTCACTGCATTTCATCATTTATGTAAAGCATTTGGATGTGAATATAGGGGCCATAGTTAGTAAGGTTACAGATGACATCTGAAACGTGGTGTAGTAGATTACCTCGGAGCACAACGAGACCACAATTAGATGGGACAAAAGGGCAAGGAGTGAGAGATGAAGTTTAATTTAGATAAATACTTTGTGAACGCACACCAGGGCAGGAATTATACACTTGATGGTAAGGTCCTGGGGCGTGTTGTGAAACAAAGGGATAAGTCTGCAGGTACATTGTTCCTTGAAAGTGGAGTCACAGGTAGACAGAGTGGTGCAGAACACATTTGGCACATTTCCCTTAATCAGTTAGAGCATTGAATATAGGAGTTGTGGTGGCATGTTGTATCTGTACAGGACGTTGGTGAGGACACTTTAAGAATACTGCATAAAACTCGGTTTTCTGCAGAAATGATTTCGACACAATGTCCCAGGACTGGAGGTTTGAGCTGTAGGGAGAGGTCGATTAGGTTGATGTGTTTCTCCCTGGAGTGTCAGAGGTTGAGGGGTGACATTATAGAGGTTTATAAAATCATCAGAGGCATGGATATTCTGAAAAGCCATGATCTGCTCCCCAGGGTAGGGGAGTCCAGAACAAGACAGCATAGGTTGGAGGGGAGAGGGCGAATGATTTAGAAGGGACCTGAAGGTAAATGTTTCACACAGAGAGTGGTGTGTGTACAGAAAGTGCTGTCAGAGAAAGTGCTGAAGTCGGTTACAATCGCATATTTAAAAAGTGTCTGAAAGAGGAGCCATATTGGCCAAATGCTGGCAAATGGGACTGGATCAGATTTGATATCTGATCGGAGTGAACAGATTGGACTAACGGGTCTGTTTCCATTCTGAATGACTCTCTGATTCTATAAAAAGGATGATGAATAATTCTGAAAGGACCTTTCAAGTGGGAATTCTCTTCACTGGAAGTTTATCGTGCCCCCATGCTCACATTGATTGAAAGCTGCATTAGGTAAATATTTGACAGAGAAGTGAGTCATGGATAATGGGATATAGACAGGAAAGTGGAGCTGAGACCCCAACCTGATCAGCCACAATCTTAGTGCCTGGTAGAGAAGGCTCAAAGTATCTAATGACCCATTCCTGCTCCTCAGTCCCATTATTCTGTATTCCATTCAGCCCATCAAACCTACTAGACAGGAGCAGTTGGAGGCTACTTACTCCTATAACCTGGTGCACAGAAACAGAGAGGACCATTCAGCCTCTCAAGACTGTCCCACACGATTTGAGGTGATTTGGGAAATGTAATTGGAAAACCCAGGCACGGGTATGAAAGAGGCCCCTCATCTCTCTTTAAAGAGCTTCCCCTCTCTGCAACTTGTGCTTCATTTGTTAGTCATGTTGTAGACCCAGATTCACTGTGAATACAGCCCCTATACCACACCCAGAGATGGCTCACAAAATCCTCTGGTCTCCCTGACTGCAATATTCAATAACAGACATCCATGAAAATAACACCCACTAACTTTCCAATAACAGATTGTGAGAACATCAGAAACAGAGGCAGGTCGTTCACTTCCCAAGCCTGCCTTGTCCTTCACTAAGATCGTGGCTGATCTGCGCTCGGTCTGAAATCCTCTTTAATACCCAATTCCTCATAGCCCTCACCTCACTGACAGATCAATATCCATCTACCTCCTCTTCAAATAATTTCATTCATCTCATTCCCTGAACACTCTTGAGAACAGAAATACTGACATTCAATCCCACCTGTTTGAAGAAAACACTTGCTGCTCCTATATCATGGTTTATCGATATGAACAAAAGATGTTGAGACAAGGGTTCAGGTATAAATGACTGGCCCTCATATCAAGGCAGTGGTTGACTTCTGCTGGCATCAAGGAGCTTCACAAAACTGCAATTAATGGGAATCAGAGTAAACTGTCCAGTGTTTGGAGTCAAACATGGCACAAAGGAAGATGTTCATCATCTCAGTCCTGGGTCAGCTCTGTGGGTGATCCTCAGGGTAGCTTCCCCTTCACAAACAGCTTCAGCTGCTTCATCAATGTCTCTCATCCCCACCCTCCCCACCATAAGATCAGAAATGGGGATGGTCACCGAACATTCCACAATGTTCAGAACATTTTGTCCCCCCTCAGCTCCTGAACTAGTCTGTGTCCACGTGCAGCAAGACCCAGACTCCATTCACAGTTGTGCTGTTAACGTGTCAGTAACATTCATGTAACAGCACTGCCTGACACTGCACATTGCCACAGTAAAACAAGAGTTCCTTCAGCAACTCACGCTGGTTTCACCGGAATATGAGGAAGTCATTCAGTCCATTGACACTATTGGAGACGAACAGGGACAGTCCATTCAGTGCCTCCGGCCTATTACTCAGGAAGAGAAGAAGTCTAGTGTGATGGACCACACCAGAGTCCCTCGAAAATATTTGAAGGCAGTAGCCTAGATTCTAATATTTTCTTATCTTAAAGGAAATGTAAAGGGTCTGTTCCAGATACAATGTGACAGCATCAAGAGAAAATTCAGTGAGTAGCAGCCAGGAGGCATTCACTGAAGCTTCCAACTCTGTGGAGACCAGTATAGATTTTGATGTTACTGAGAAACCAAAACCCAGAGATCCTAATCTGTGAAAGCTGGCCACACCCATTCAGGCTGCATTAAAATTAACCTAAGGCTTCCCTAGCTGTTTACTCAAGTGGTAATGATTGTTCAATCTCTCTCTTAAAAGAAACCAGGGACAAAATAACCTCTTAAAGCTGCAGCATTGCCACACTTGTCAGCACATCGAGCTGTCAAACAGGAACCAGGGGTAACCAGCGCCCTTGGCCCTGTCCAATCGGACGAGAAAGAAGTCAATCAGTCCCTTGAGTCACTTACACAGGAACAGTAGGAGACCATTCCCACCTCAATGCACTTACACGAGGGCAGAATGTGGTAATTGATGCTGATTCCTGATGCATGTCTTATTCCCGAAACGTCGATTCTCCTGCTTCTCGGATGCTGCCTGACCTATTGTGCTTTTACAGCAATCGACGCTCTATCCGATCCTGGATTAGTGGTGCTGGAAGAGCACAGCAGTTCAGGCAGCATCCAAGGAGCAGTAAAATCGACGATTCGGGGAAAAGCCCTTCGAGGAGGAAAACGTCTTCAAGGCAGGCATCCTTGGAAGAGGATTCGCAGTAGGGTTAAAATCAACTCGGTAAAAACAATGACGGCAGATGCTGGAAACTCTGATCTCCATCATCGGCAGTCTTACGTGTCTCCAGATTGATGCTCCAACATGATGATCAAGTGGAGCAGAGGCTGCACAGACAGACTGCTCCACGTTGTTCCTCGTGGCTCCGTTGCTCATGATACACATGTGGGACTTTAACGCGGTTTTCTAGTGTTGAGAAGGGAAGCCATATGTCTTGTGTGAAATCTCAAGAAGGCATCTTTCATCCCCAAGAAGCCAGCCTGGTGTTCTCTATGCAGGGTGGAAGCTGATGGGAATGGCGAACTGTTTCAGATCGAAGGTATTGTGGCTGCTGTTGGGGATTGTGAGCAACCTGACGTTCAGTACAGGGTTCACACACCAACTGCACAATAACGTGGGGAGAGTTAGTAAAGGCATATAAACTATTAGGAAATTCACGTTAGACTGATGAATGGACTCTCTAAGTTCAAATAATAGTGATCTTGTTCATGTTGATCTTGTCTAGTGCACGTCCTGTTCAGTGTAACCTGTATGCCTTACTCTGTCCAAGTCTATTTCCACCCTATGATCTGTCTGGCCATGCTTACTATGACCTGCCTCCACTACTCATAAACAAAGTGTTTCCCTGTACTGAGGTACACGTGACAATAAATCACACCAATCAATCCTGGGTAAAGTATGGAATTTCTCTCCCTGTCAATGTCTGTTTTGGAAATAAGTGATCGCTGCCACTCCTCGTGTTTCAGCGTCACCATTTCCTCGTCTCTCACAGCTGCACTTATTAAACACTCAGCTTCTTTACTCTATCCTCATGTAGCCATCACCCATGTCTGTGGTAAGGAGATCATTCCTTACAAAGGAGATCAAATCTGTACAGAGTGCCCCTAATGCTCTCTCAGCAAGGCTGTACAACAGCAGGAAGATGGCTTTACTTATGTACTCGCATCATCTTACAATGAAGGACAACATACCATTGACTGCACCCATTACTTACACAGGGTTTGATTCGGAGCGGTCAGCACAGACTTGTGAGTGGGCGATCATGCTTCCCAAATTTGTTAGAGTTCGTTGATGAAGTGACCAGAAAGGTTGACGAGGACAGAGCGGTAGACGTAGTCTCTATGGATTTCAGTAAGTCCTTTGATAAGGTTCCATATGGTAGGCTGCTCAGGAAGGTTACATGGCGTGGAATGCTGGGGGAACTGGCCAATTGGATACACAGTTGGCCTGATGGTAGGATGCAGAGTGTTTAGTGGAAGGATGCTTGTCAGACTGGAGGCTGGGTCCATTGCTGTTTGTTATCTATGATTATCTATGATTATCTGTGACTGCAGACACATAGATATGGGATAAAACTTTTCAATGATCTCTGAATCAGCCAAGCAAGACACTCTATTGTATCAAACTGCTCTGAGGTCTTAAAGGATAAACCTGGACAGATCACCCAGCCCCAGCCTCAGTATCGGAAAAAGGGAACGGGAAACACACTCCTGTTGACACTGCAGAGACTACCTTCCTAACATCTGAGAGCTTGTGACAACAATAGACAATAGACAATAGGTACAGGAGTCGGCCATTCTGCACTTCGAGCCTGCACCGCCATTCAATATGATCATGGCTGATCATTCCTAATCATTATCCTCTTCCTGCCTTATCTCCATACCCCTTGACTCCACTATCTTTGAGAGCTCTAACCAACTCTTTCTTTAGTGAATCCAGAGACTGGGCCTCCACTGCCCTCTGGGGCAGAGCATTCCACACAGCCACCACTCTCTGGGGGAAGAAGTTTCTCCTCATCTCTGTCCTAAATGGTCTACCCCGTATTTTTAAACTGTGTCCTCTGATTCGGCACTCACCCATCAGCGGAAACATGTTTCCTGCTGCCAGAGTGTCCAATCCTTTCATAATCTTATATGTCTCAATCAGATCACCTCTCAGTCTTCTAAACTCAAGGGTATACAAGCCGAGTCGCTTCAGTCTTTCAGTGTAAGGTAATCCCACCACTCCAGGAATTGACCTCGTGAACCTACGATGCACTCCCTCAATAGCCAGAATGTCTTTCCTCACATTTGGAGACCAGAACTGCACACAGTACTCCAGGTGTGGTCTCACCAGGGCCCTGTACAGCTGCAGGAGAAGCTCTTTGCTTCTATACTCAATTCCTCTTGTTATGAAGGCCAGCATGCTATTAGCCTTCTTCACTACCTGCTGTACCTGCATGCTTACCTTCATTGACTGGTGTACAAGAACACCCAGATCTCTCTGTACTGCCCCTTTACCTAAATTGATTCCATTGAGGTAGTAATCTGCCTTCCTGTTCTTGCCACCAAAGTGGATAACCATACACTTATCCACATTATCCTGCATCTGCCATGCATCTGCCCACTCACCTAACTTGTCCAGGTCACCCTGTAATCTCCTAACATCCTCATCACATTTGCCCCTGCCACCCAGCTTTGTATCATCAGCAAATTTGGTAATGTTATTGCTGATACCATCTTCTATATCATTAACATATATTGTAAAAAGCTGAAGTCCCAGCACGGATCCCTGTGGTACCCCACTGGTCACTGCCTGCCATTCCGAAATGGAGCCGTTTATTAGGAAACCCTGTGTTTCCTAACAGCCAACCAATTTTCAATCCAAGCTAGTACTTTGCCCCCAATACCATGCACCCTAATTTTGCTCACTAACCTCCTGTGTGGGACTATATCAAAAGCTTTCTGAAAGTCCAGGTACACTACATCTACTGGATCTCCCTCATTCATCTTCAGAGTTACATCCTCAAAAAAGTCCAGAAGATTAGTCAAGCATGACTTCCCCTTCATAAATCTATGCTGACTCTGACCTATCCTGTTACTACTATCCAGATGTGCCGTAATTTCATCCTTTATAATAGACTCCAGCATCTTTCCCACCACTGAGGTCAGACTAACTGGTCTATAATTTCCTGCTTTCTCTCTCCCACCTTTCTTAAAAAGTGATATAACATTAGACAACCTCCAATCCGCAGGAACTGACCCCGAATCTATCGAACTCTGGAAAATAATCACCAACGCATCCACGATTTCCCGAGCCACCTCCTTCAGTACCCTGGGATGTAGACCATCAGGTCCCGGAGACTTATCAACCTTCAGACCTAACAGTCTCTCCAACACCAAATCCTGGCAAGTATCAATTCCCTTAAGTTCCGGTCCTTCAGCCACTGTTACCTCAGGGAGATTGCTTGTGTCTTCCCCAGTGAACACAGATCTGAAGCACCAATTTAATTCTTCTGCTATTTCTTTGTTCCCAGTAATATATGCCCCTGTTTCTGTCTTCAAGGGCCCAATTTTACTCCTAACCATTTTTTTGCCTTGCACATTCCTAAAAAAAGCTTTTACTGTCCTCCTTTATATTATTGGCCAGTTTACCTTCGTACCTCATTTTTCCTCTGCGTATTTCCTTCTTAGTAATCCCCTGTTGCTCTTTAAAAGCTTCCCAGTCCTCAGTTTTCCCATTTAGCTTTGCTATGTTATACTTTTTCTCTTTTAACTTTATATGTTTCTTAACATCCCTCGTCAGCCATGGCCACCCATGCCTCCTCCTGAGATCTTTCTTCCTTTTGGGAATGAACTGACCCTGCAACTTCTGCATTATACGCAGAAATATCCGCCATTGTTCCTCCCCGGTCATCCCTGCTAAGCTATTGCACCATTGAACATTGGCCAGCTCCTCCCTCATAGCTCCATAGTTCCCTTTATTCAACAGAAATACTGTCACTTCCAACTGTACCCTCTCCCTCTGAAACATTTACAAAGCTTTCTCACAGACTGCACAGAAACATCAGGAATGGAGTCGGCCATACCGCACATTGAGCCTTCCTCATTGTTGTTCATGTTCAAACATCTCCTCAATGCACTTATCCCACACAATGAATATGTCCATTAATGTGATTAACCTTGGGAAGCTATAAAATAGGAAGTGCAGTCGTCCCTTTGGTCCATCGAGTTTGCTACCTAATTCAATTTAATGATGGCTTGCCCTTTATTTCCACACTGTACTCCTGCTCTCCCACCATTCCTTTACTGTCTCTAAATCCTTATTTATATTCAGTGTCTTGGCTTCCAGGTTCCAGCGCATTCCCCAGGTTCACCAGTCACTGAGTGCAGACATTTATTGTCATCTCATTGCAGAATGGCCTGTCTGTACCTAATACTGTGACCCCTTGTTTTAGACACCAGAACCTGGGGAATTAGCATCCCTGCTTCCAATCCATCTAACCCTGTCTAAGTTTTATAGATCTCACTGAGATCTCATCCCATTTTTCTGACCCCCATGGAATGCAGGCCCAGTCGCCCCAAACTCTGCTCCCACAACAAACCTGTCATCACAAATATCGGTCTGGACATCCTTCACTGCTCTCCCTCAATGTCAGGTTTGTCCTTTATTAGGTACGGAGAACAAATCTGCACACATTACTGCACAGTGTTTGAGATGGGGAGTCACCAAGTCCCTGTACAGCTACAGTAAGACACGCTTACTCATGGACTCAAATCCCCCTGAAATGAAGGTCAGCACTTCATTGATCTTCCTAACTGCTTTCATTCCTGCAATATTGCTTTCAGTGACTGGTGTACAGGGAGATCCAGAGCCTTTGCGATGTTACAGCTCCCCACTTGGTGGGTCTATGCACCCTTGTCAGCATGCCAATGCCATTCCCCCTATTGAGTTCTGGGTTCAGACCTCACTGTGCTGCAGGGACCTCAGAGGACTGAGCAGAAGGAAACAACAAAAAGGAGCATACATCCCTTTGTAGATCAACATGTTTCAAACAATCCCTTTTCAAAGGATAGGTTTCCAGTCTATTGTTCCCGCTAAAGGGCACAGCGCCACCTCTACCCACATTGCTCTCCATCTGCCACATATTTGCCCATTCACTCCACTTGTCTTAGTCATCTTGAAGCTTTTTTACATCCTCCTCACCCACTCACAATTCAACATCTTTTAGTTCTGTCAGCAGGTTGAGATATATTGTATTTGATTCCATCAACCAAATGTTTAATGGGTATTGTGAATAAGTGGGGCCTGTGCACCGATCTCTATGATATCCCAGCAACCTTCCTCTGTTATTTTATTTAAAAATAATAATTATTTCCTGAATCTGGGTGTGACTGGCTGGGCCAGCATTTATTGCCTGCCCCTAGTTGCCCTTGAGAAAGTGGTGGTGAGCTGCCTTGTTGAACCGCTGCAGCCCACTGTGGATTCTGTGACAGTAACACCATTGAATGCCGAGCAGCAGTGGTTAGATTGTATTTTAGTGGCGATGGTCACGGTGTGGCATTTGTGTGGCGTGAATATTACTTGCCACTTGTCAGCCTGGATAGTGTCCAAATCTTGTCGCATTTGGACATGGCCTGCTTCAGTATCTGAGGAGCAACAAACATTGCTGAACATTGTACAATCATTGGTGACCATCCCCACTTCTGACCTTAAAATAGAGGCAAGGTCATTGATGAAGCAGCTCTGAAGATGTTTGAGCCTACACCACAGCCCGAGGGACTCCTACAGACTTGTCCTGGAGCTGAGATGACTGACCTTTCTCAACCATGACCATCTTCCTCCGTGTCAGGTATGATTCTAACCAGCGGGGAGTTTGCCCCTGAAACCCATTGATTCCAGTGTTGCTAAGGCCCCTTGATACCACACTTGGTCGAAGGCAGCCTTGTTTTAAAGGGCTGTCACTCTCACCCCACGTCTGGAATTCAGCTCTTTTGACCATGTTTGAATCAAGGTAAAGAGGTCGGTAGCTGAGTGGCCCTGGTGGAGCCCAAACTGGGCGTCATTGACCAGGTTATTGCTGAGCAGGTGCTGCTTTAAAGCACTGAGAACTTCCACCACTTTACTGCTGATTGAGAGTAGACTGATGAAGTGGTATTTGGCCGGATTGGATTTGTTCTGCTTTTTATATACAGGCGATACTTGGGGTAAATTTCGACGTAATCGGGGAAATTTTGTAACGGTATTGGAACCACTTAGGTAGGGCAGTGACAAGGTCTGGAGAACAACTTTTCAGTACTATTGCCAGAGTGTTGTCAGGGTATGTACCCTCTGGGGTATCCAGTGTCTCCAACTGAATTGGGATGTCGCGTGGAGTGAATCAAATTGGCTGATGACTGGTAATTGAATTGCTGAGGATCACTGGAGGAGGTTGAGGTGGATCATCTGCTCAGCACTTCTGACTGAAGATGATTGCGAATGCATGAAAGTTACCTTTGCACTGAAGTGCTGGGCTCTTCCATCATTAAGGATGGGGATATTTGTGGAATCTCCTCCTCCAATGATTTGTTTAATTGTCCATAACTATTCTCAACTATAAGTGGAAGGACTGCAGAGCTGAGATCTGATCCGTTGATTGTGGGATCACTTAGCTCTGTCTATGACGAACTGCTTATGCTGTTTGGCACACAGGTAGCCATGGTTGGTGGCTTCACCAGGCTGACACCTCGTTTTCAGGTATTCCCAGTGCTGCTCCTGCCCCCCTGCACACTCCATTGAACCAAGGTTGATCCTCTGGCTTGATGGTAATTGTTGTGAGGGGGATACGCCAGGCCATGAGGTTGTGTGGGTGTACAATTCTACTGCTATTGATGACCTACAGCACCTTATGAAAACCCCGACTTGAGCTGCTAGATCTGTTTGAAGTCTGTCCTATTTAGCACCGTGATAGTACCACCCAAAATTGTGGAGGTTATTCTCAATGTGAAGGTGTGACTTTATCTCCACAATGACTATGCAGTGGTCACTCTTACCCGATACTGTCATGGACATATACTTCCGCAGCTGACAGATTAGTAAGGCTGTGGTCAAATATGGCTTTTCCCTCTTGTGGGTTTCTTCACCACCTGCCGCAGACCAAGTCGAGAAGTTATATCCTTTCGGACCCAACCAGCTCGAACAGTAATGCGGCTGCCGAACCACTCTTTTTGTGAACATTGAAATCCCCTACCCAGAGTACATTTTGTGCCTTTGCCACCCTCATTGCTTCCTCCAAGTCTTGGTCAGCATGGAGGAGTACTGATTCATCAGTGGAGAGAGGCTGGTACATGGTTTCCTTTCCCATGTGTAAACTAATGCCATGAGACTTCATGGGATACAGGTCACTGTTGAGGACTCCCAGAGCAATTCCCTTCCAGCTGTATCCCACTGTGCCACCACTTCTGCTTGGTCTGTCCTGCTGGTGAAACAGGGGATATCCGGGGAAGTTGATGGGGAGTCTGGGACATGGTCATACTCACAGAATCATACCTTACAGACAATGTCAGGCTGTTGCTTCATAAGTCTGTTTATTACTATTCACTGTTTCCTGCCAGCTGTCCCATTCTAGAAGCTTGTCCATATATTCGCCCCAATCCACTAAGATTTGATTTTGCAAACTGGGCTTGGAGGTTTATCAAAATTTTTCTGAAAATCCACGTGTTTTACATCCATTGCTTCTCTTTCATTTGCCTCCCAGTTTCTCAAACATAATTCCCATTTCATAAATCTATGTTAGTGTTGTCTATGATCATTATTTTCACTCCCAATAATTTCTCCCAAACCATTTACTTATTATGTTCTATGTTCCATGTACTATTTCGTTTCCCAGACCAGACTGGGTTTTCCTGGTATTGTCAGAAAGTTCTGTGATAACAGAACTGAAGTTGGGGATTCATAGTTTTGCCATTTCCCTGTTTCCCATTCTCCATTCTCTGGTTTCAAACTGGAAGGAACCTGCACTGTTTTTCCATACTTCTCACCTTGACATAATTTGACAAGCTATAACAGTTCACTCTTATAACCTTTGTGAGCATTATCTTCAGAAACCTATCAATTCCTGTCTTAAGCTGCTCAGCTCCACATCATACACGCACAGGAGCATAGTCTCTGTACCAACAGAAATACAGCACGATCTATATTAGTCCCACTTTCCAACACCAGGCACATAGCCTGGAATATTATGACACTTCCAAGTGCTCGTCCAAGTACACTTAACGGTTGAGAGGTTACCCGTTATAACTCCCTTCTCAGGAAGTACATTCCAGACCTCAACACTCTCTGGGTGAAAATAAAGTAATCTTTAAATCGTCTCTGAACGTCAAACCCTTCACATTAAGGTGTGCTCCCTTGTTCTTGACCCTCTGTCTAAAAGGAACGGCTACTGTCTATCCACCCTGTCCATGCCCCTTGTTAACTTATCCTTCTGAATCACATCCCCCTCAGCCTCCTCTGCTCCAAAGTAAACAACCTGAGCTTATCCAGCCTCTCTCCATAGCTGATATGCTCCATCCCAGGGAACATCCTGGTGAATCTCCTCTGCAACCCCCTCCAGTACAATCACAAGCTTCCTGTAATGAGGCTCCCAGAACGACATACAGTACTCCATCATGCACTAAACCAAGACCTGTATAACACTTATAATCTACTCCCTGATTAATAAACGCTACACCCAAGGTTCAATTTTTAACTAGTCCATTATCCTGTTCAGTCACATTCAGGGATGTGTGGAGAAACACCCTCTGAGCTCCCTTGTGTGCTGCCAATCATTGTGTACACCCCATGTCTGGTTCCTCCTTCCAAAGTACATCACCTCATATTTATCAGGATCACATTCCATCAGCCATTGATCTGCCCATCTGATCATTCCACTTGTATTTTCGTGTAAAATCAGAACTTCCTCCTCACTGCCAACCACCCGGCCAATCTTTGTGTCAAACACAAACTTACGTATCACAACTCCCACTCCTCCACCCACTCCCCCCTCCAGATTCACACCTATACCATTTATGAATGCTACAAACAATAAGGGACACAGTACTGATCCCTATGGTACACCAGGGGACACTGGTCTCCAGTCACACAAACAGCCTTCTCCCACCACCCTCTGACTCCTGACAATAAGACAATTTTCGTTGTAACTTTTCAAGTTACCCTCGATACTCTGAGATTTTACTTTATGTTTTTCAATTTCCCATGTGGAACTTTGTCAAAGACCTTGCTGCAAAACTAAATAAGCAACCTCTTCAAACTAATTCAATCAAATTCATTAGGTGTGACTTCACTCTGATAAAGTCATGATGATTATCCCTGATCAAACCTTGCGACTCTGATTGGAGTTCGATTTTCTCCTTCTCTATTTTCTCCAGTAGTTTCCTGAACAGTGATCTAGTACTCGCTCATCTATAGTTACCTTGGAAAATCTCTACCACCCTTACTGTGAATTTGGAATCATATTAGCTGCTCTCCAGTCCTCTAGCACCTCCCCCTGGTCAGATTCTAATTAAAATTTCCAGTCAGGGCCTTTCCTCCCTTGACTCCAACAGTATCCAGACCTGCGGAATTGTCGAATTTTATACCAGACAAAGCCTCAAACTCCTGCTCGTATTTTACATCAATCTCTTCAAGACCTTTCCAGTCCATCTTCTCGAATTCTGTACCTGCATCCTCCTTCTCCCAAGTAAAACAGCTGTGATGTTTACATGTAACAATCTATCAATGTTCTCCAGCTTGACACACAGATTGCCCCTTTGGTTTCTAATGGACACTAACTGTTTGCTGATTATTCTGTTCTACTTGACTGTGTAGAATACCGCGGTATTCTCCCTAATCTCGCCTGCTTGCACTTCTCCATGTCTCTCTGTTATTCAGTCCCCTCAATGTTCCTATGTTTCTAAGTTTCACTACAATCACCTCTCATGTTTTGAAACTCGAGATCACAGGCTGAGTTTCCCCATCAGACAATCTTGCCATTTTATGGATTAGTCTGGAAAATACCTTTTGCAGTTCGTCTGTAGTCAGTATATTCTATCTTAGATTGGGACTCCAAACGGTACACGATACTTTAAGTTTAGTCTCAGCAACACGATATGCAGCTGGTGCACAACATATTCTATATTGCAATTACATACACATGAATGTAAACCTAATTTTTAGTTTCCTATTTGCATGCGTTCTTCCCATTTCCTTTCACTTTTACTTTTCTTATGATGATAGTGGGAGAGTTCTTAAAGAAAGATCTTCCTGAATATCCAACGACATGTTATCCATTGTTGCCTGCGTCCACAAAAATCATCTTCAAATCATTCCAAAAAATGCTTGCCACTTATGGTTTTCGTTTCATCGATGCATTATCATCCTCCCCAGTTTTCCCATTAACTTCGAGATATCCAGTAACACGTTCTTTGTAATTCAGCCCAAGAGACACCCGACCGTGGATTACAAGTTAACTGATCTGTAGTTCACCACTCTCCATCTTTATCCTTTCTTAAACTATTGGATAATATTTATAACTTTTGCCATATCCAGATTGGCTAAATATCTTTCCGGAAAGTATTGGAAAATAACATGAATATCTGAGATGCAATCAATACGTCCATTGCTGCTTCCTCTGAAATTCATGTATGAAGTACATCTGATCTGTCAGATTTACAAATACTCAATCCAGCTTTCTTTTAAAAGATGACCTCAACATTGATAAGAATGATCTTAGACTTTACTTACACAAGTCCCATGGTCACTTGGTATTTCTAGGAGAATTTCTGGATATTCTGCCTTGAAGATAGACACAAAGAAACTGTTTCTTTCCCCTGTGATTTCTCTGTTCTCTACAATAAATTACCCTGTCCGCATACCTACTGTTCTACATTTGACCTCGTTTTTACTTTTGTTTCATACACTGATGTACGTTTTATTTAGCAGTCTTTATGGTTTTTTTGAGCGGTTTTTATTTTTTTTAGCAGTCTTTATGGTTTTATTTTGTTTGCATGCTGTTTCTCTTTTTGATTTCCTTCTCATTTTCTTGGTCATCCGTTGCTGGGTCCTATATTTCTCCGAATCCACTGGCTTACTACAACACTTGGCATTTTTCTAAGCTGCTTCCCTCAACCTAATAGGTAGTTAAAGGTGAGGCTGAAAGGGTTAGGTCGGAGAGGAGGGTGGACCAGATTGATGGGAAGGAAGATGAACACATACGAACGTTCAAAAGGGGGAGTGTGCTGAGTTGGAATATTGGACTGGGATAAGGTGGAGTTAGGGGAAATGTGGAAACTGGTGAAATCTACATTAATCCCCTGTGGTTGGAGGGTCCCAAGGTAGAAGAGGAACCTTTCTTCATCCATGCTTCGAGTGGTTAGGGTTTGGCGATGGAGGAGGCCCAGGACTCTCATGTCCTTGCCAGAGTGGAAAGGAGAGTTAAAGTGTTCAGCCACAAGGTGGTGGAGTTGGTCAATGTGGCTGTTCCAGCGATATTCTCTGAAATGACCCACGTATGTCTCGCCAATGTAGAGAAGACCACACTGAGTTTAAACGATGCAGTAGATGAGGCGTTCTGTCTCCCTTCATCACCTATCACTTTCAACACCACCTTCATCTACCTATCGCATTCCTAGCTACCTGCCTCCTGCCACACCTCCTTCTCATTTCTCTCTCAGCCCTCTTGACCCAGAAGCCTCATTCCTGATAAAGGGTTGTGCCCGAAACGACAATGCTCCTGCTCCTAGTACGCTGCCTGACTGTGCTTTTCCAGCGCCACTGATCTCCAGCAGCTGCAGTGCCCACTTTCTCCTCACACCTTCAGGGCTTGCATGATTCAGATTTATAACAGTTACTTCAAATAAACCAAAAACAACCGTGTACTCAAACAGCATAAAAGAAAAACCAATGCATTGTGGTCACTGTTCCCAAAAGGCCCTTTACAGCAAAGTTTTCAATTAGCTTTTCTGATCATCCAACACCAATTCCTAAATAACCTGATATCTAGTTCCGTGCTCGACAAAATGTTAATACCAGCTATCTAACATATGGTCATGAAATCCATTTTTCCCAGCATTAGCATTCAGTTGGGTTAACACAGTTTAGATATAATGTAAACAGGACATTATTACTGCAGTACCCACAAATGTGTATATCTCATTTTCCTGTTTTATAACATGTCCAGCATTTGTATTGCAGCTTTCACTTTGATATATAACTCTCATCAATGTTTGCTCCTCCTTGCTGTTTTTACACTCCACATTACAAGATTCTGTAGAATCTGAGCGATGTGGGATTTGGGGAGATTAATGTTAGAGATCATCTTGCCACGTCATTTATGATCTTCTTAAGCATCATTGTGACATTTTCTCCAGATCTCCCGTTATCCTAGTGGAGTAGAGAAGGACTATGATCGTTCATAAATGCTCTGTATTCCCCCAGAGAGCTGAG
Organism: Chiloscyllium punctatum; assembly: GCF_047496795.1. Lineage (NCBI taxonomy): Eukaryota > Metazoa > Chordata > Chondrichthyes > Orectolobiformes > Hemiscylliidae > Chiloscyllium > Chiloscyllium punctatum. Next base: position 24,339 of record NW_027310261.1, read on the forward strand.
AAAGCTCTAACCTGGGTGGGAACCTTACAGCAGCGTGGTAAAGTATTGCTGCTGCTGAACAGGATCTTAGTGAGATCACATCTGGAGTAGTGTGTACAGATTTAGTCTCTTCAATGAAGAAAGGATGTTGTTATATTGGAAGCAGCTCAGAGATGGTTCCCTCAACTGATTCCTGCAATGAAGGTGCTAGCTTATAACGAAAGGATGATCAGGTTGATCCAATAGCCATTGGAGTTTACAAAAATGAAAGAAGATCTTATTTCAACAAAGATGACAGGAAGGAGTCATCAACTGAAGAGAATTACACAGATAATGGAGGAATCCATTCCGTTCTCCAGCCTGTTACACACGAACAACAGAAGGATATTCAGGCCTATGACCCTGTTACACCAGAAGAGCACGAGGCTGTTCAGCCCCTGGAGCCGAATGTATATTTACAGGAGGAGGCCAATCAGCCCCTTGAATCTATAACACTGGTCCCAGAATAGGCCATGCAGCATCAGTATCCTGTTACACAGCAACAGGATCCGTCCATTCAGCCTCCTCAAGTCCGTAACATAGGAACTGGAAGTGGTCACACAGTGACAGGAGGTTTGTTACACTGGGATAACAGGAAGCCATTCAGACCCACCTCGTCTATTGCAAGAGAAGTGGATAAGGATAAAAACTGTCTGAGACTTATTTTATGAGAAAGGAAGAGGTAATTCAGACACGTGTCTGTTGTATGGGAACAAGAGAAGACCAATCACTCCCTTGGTCCCATCTCAGGGATACATGAGGAGACAGTTCAGTATCTCCACCTATTATGGAGAAATATGAGAAGACCCATGAGCCCCTCAAAATGTTACACAGCAACGGGAAGATTCCATAATCCCCCACCCCTCTAACACGTCAACAGGAGGTGGTCATTCTGGCCTTGGAGATGACAACATGGGAACGCCAGAAAGACTTCATCCCCTCGATTTTGTACACCAGCAGGATGATGAGTCCAGTCAGCCACACATACCGTTTATGCAGCAATTGGAGCACATCTCTTAAAACCCTTTTGCCCATCAAACAGGAATTCAAATAAAACGTAAAGGTTTTAGAAAGGGAAGAACTTATAATAACTGAATACATTAGGGAGTAAAATGTAACAATAAAGTATTGTAATTTAAGGCAAATTATTCTAATCCATTGTTGTGGACATTTACAAACGTAAACCACAATTCATCGGAGTCAACATGGTTTTACAAAGGATAAATCATGATTGAAGTGTTTTCTTGATTTATTTAAATATGTGACAATCAAGGTGGGATAGTGGGAATCCTGGAAATGGAATATATCTGGTCTTCGTGAAGGATTCAGATACGTCGCTTCTCCAAAGAGTGAGTGGTAAGATCAGACAGCATCAGTTTAGGAATAATTTATTGGCTTGGATGGAGGATTGGTTAACCAACAAAATGCAGTCAGATGAATAAACTGTGTAATTTTCTATTGGAAAATGCAATTTGTTGGGTGCCATAGATTTCAGTTCTCATGCTTCAACCATTTGGGATCGTTATTATTACTCGGTTTAAGGGGTAGAAAATGCTATAGCTACATTTTCAGATGATACTTTCATTGGTGGGAAATTACTTAGGAATGATGATGTAAGAGATTTAAAAACTATATATATAGATTGGGTGAATGGGCCAACATTTGGCAATGAAAATTAAAGTGGATAAATATGGGGTTATTCAAGTTGGCCAGCCGAATAAATAGACAAATTATTATCTAAATGGAGAGAAACGTAAAAGTGCTTAGGTGCAGAGGGATCTGGGTGACTGCTTACATATCACAGTAAACCTGCCTGTGGGTACTTGAAGTAATGAGGAATGTAAGCATAATTTCAGCGTTTATTTGTAAAAGGATAGAGTAGAAAGGTTGCTGTAACTATGCAAGGCGTTAGTGAGGCTGCAACTCGAGTACAGTTTGGGTGTCCTGCAGAATGAGGTATTTCCATTGGAGGCAATTCAGAAGAGCTTCAATAGATTAATTCCATATTTGAAGTGTTTGTCTTATGAAGAGAAATTGAGCAGTTTAGGCCTATACTCTCGAGTTTATAAGAATGAAAGGAGATCTCATTGAGATCTGTAAAATGCTAAACGTGATTGGAAGTGTAGCTGTGGAGTGGATATGTTTTCATGTGGTGCAATCTATAATAAGAGACTACAGTTTGAGGATCGAGAGATAGTAGGGATGTCGAACAGAGGCCGCGATGACATCAGCCATGATTGTATTCCATGGCGGAGCAGGTTCGAAAGGTTGGATTCCTGACTGACACTCCTTCTTCATATTCAGCTTTACGACTGTGTTACACAGTAAAGGGGGAGGATTATGTATCAAACAGGAAGCAGGCACTCCGGATAAATCATTCTTAACCAGTTTGACAGAACGTCACCAGTGGAGTCACACAGTGACCAGTGCTGGGTCCTCAACTATTTACAATCTATATCAATGATCAGGAGGATGGAACAGATATAGAGATACTGAGTTTGGTGATGTTGCTGTGATAAGCAAGAGATTAAATTATCAAGAGAGGGTGGAGGGTCTACAGATAGATACAGAGAGGTAAAGGCAATGGAGAATAATTTGGCAGCTGCAATATAACATGATATAATCTGTCATTTCATTTACAGGAATAATGGAAGGCAGTATGTTACTGAAATGGAGAGGGACTACAGGGGATTAATGATACTGTGTACTGGGGGGTTCACTCAGACCCGTTCAGACATGGGAGGTTTTGCTCCATCCCTGATCGTCTGCTCCTTGATGCTCCAAGTGACCCCATTGCTCTCCGTACACATGGAATGTTTTGAAGTGTTTGGTTGGTGATGGGGGATGCTGTTATCAAACGTGTATCAAGGGGATGGCCTTTATTCAAGATACCTTTATTCCTTTCTACATGGAGATCTGAAGACGATGGGAATGGCTGCCTGCTTGTGAATGAAGAGGCTGTGGCTGCAGTGAGGACAGGGATATTCACCAACATGATGTACTGTGATGGGCACGCTGCAAGATTAATACAGAGAGTGCTCCTTCAGTTCCTCTACCTCTCCCCATTGACACGGCTACTCCGCAGATGCCATGTACACCATCGGGATTCCCATTATACTGGATAAACCCGGCAGCTCCCTGCTGAGGGAGAAACAATGTATTTACCTCATCCACCATATAGATCCTCCGTCACTGAATGGTTACATTGATGGCAACATACTGGGAGATGATGGATATGTCACCCAGTCCTGCCTGAAAAGTTCCAGAACATAGAAACTGAATGAAACTGTGGCCCTAACAGCCCCTAGCAGCACCATCCTCCCCCTGGTGTGAAGCTGCAGGACATGTTGAAGGAGGTGACACCGCTCTGTGACCAGCTCCTTGTTCAGTCAGGGCCCCTCACACTCTGCTCCTGTGTTAAGTGGAGCTTGGAAAGCTGTTCCTGGAAAACCCGGGGTGGACACAGCAGATCCCTTTCCCCCCACACACTCACTGTGTGGTTTCAGAGCTTCCCCTCGCTGCAGCCTCTTCTCCATTTGTTCTTCATGTTGCAGACCCAGATGCTGTAATTCCAGTCCGAATGCTCCATCCCGAGTTGGGTCACCAAATCCTCAGGTCTCCCTGAATGTCTGGGGTAGCTCAAAGCACAACCGCCAGCAAACCATCTCCAGCTGCTGCACTAACATTTCAATAACAGGAGTCAGTTAGAAACCCCTCGTCTATAAGTGTTGTGGACCAGACCAGATTCTCGCAAAATATTTTAAGAAGGCCGCTTAGACTCAAACCTTTCCTTATTTTGAATATAGATGTGAAGTGTGCGTTCCAGATATGTTGTGACTGGTCAAACCACTCAACATTAAGCAAAGTATAATCTATTTAAATGATTTACTTAAAATACAATCAAAGAAAAGAACGTTTCAGGATGGCTTATACGTTGGAACACTTACACAAACAATAGATACCGTACATTCTTGAAATACACTGCTTGGCACAAAGATATATTCAAATACAGATTCTTACATGCAGTTTTCTGATCCAGGATAAATCAACATCAACAGAAATCTCAGAGAGAAAGGCAGTGAGGGATCATGTATTGAGACTTCCAACCCTTCTAGGACCCGAACAGCTTCTGAATGCTGCAGCTAAAAACAAAACGAGGAAACCTGGTCTGGGAGAGCTGGCCACTGCCCTTCCATTGTTATCACCGTTTTAATAAAACCTAAAGGCTTTCTCAGTTATTTACTTAAACTGTCTTCAGACACAGTTCTGCACCTCTGCCTTTAAAACGTCTCTTTAAAAAAACCCAAGAGAAAATAACCTTTTTACAGTGATAGTATTCTCACAACTCCACCTTTAATAAAATGATCCATTAATATACAAAAATGGATTCATTTTAGACCTCCTAATCTTCCTCTATTAGTAGACTGAAATGTGTATACCTTACATTGACTGTGAGCATACAAATGTTCACAACTCGATTCGATTTCTGTCATTTTACTCCTGCCACAGAATGCCTTTTGTCTTCCTTCATCCAAGTCTCCACAACGTGTCAAAACTTACTTTTTCCCGCCCTGTCAACTTTATAATTTAAAATTGAATGGCAGCAAGAATAAGCTCAATGAAAACAGACTGGTATTTTTCTCCCTAAACTTCTCCACAAACATTAAGGGGTCACGATCAGTGATAAAGATGATTCTCATGTATGTGATTCGCAATTTAAATGCTGAAATGTTGTAACGCCAACACCAAGCTCAAGGCCTCCTGCCCCATTGTGGGATAAACCTGTTGATGTTTCCACTGGACACTCTGACCACACGTTACATAATGGAGCACTTCTCATCTCTCCAATAGTCCTTCTGAATGACATAGCTCCTCATGTCTCAGCATAAAAATATTACATCCTTCTGTACCACTTAAGACATGAAGACCTGTGACCTTTAGGAGGTTAGTTGTCATATCTTGGTACTGTCCATATCACAGTTGAGTTGCTGTTGGACATATTCGAATGCACAAAGTCAGACAAATCTCTTGGTCCTGACCAGATATATCTAAGAGTACTGTAAGAGGCGAGAGAAAAAGCTTAGGGACCAAGATCCCGGAAGACTGGGCGGTAGCAAATGTTGTGCACTTATTCAATAAGGGCTGCAAAGAAAAGACTAGGAAATACAGACCAGTAAGCTTCACACCTGTTTTCGGTAAACCACTTGAGAAAGTTCTGAGAGATAAGATGTGCATGCATTTGGAAAGACAGAGTTTGACTTGGAGCAGTCAGCATGGCTTTGTGCGTGGTGGATCATGCCTTACAAATTTTGTTAGAGATTTTTGATGAAGTGACCAGGAAGGTTGATGAGAGCAGGGTTGTACACATATTCTATATGGATTTCAGTAAGGCCTTTGATAAGGTTCCACTTAGTAGGCCGCTCTAGAAGGTTAGATCGCATGGAATCCAAAGTGAACTGACAAATTAGAGTGAGCTGCCAGTGGAAGTGGTTGAAGTGGGCACACTAACAACATTGAAAAGGCATTTGGACAAATACACTGATATGAAAGGATTAGATGGATACAGAGCAAAGGCAGGGAAATGGCAGATTGGTAGATAAGGGACAATTACACCATGGTTTGTTGATGGAGCACGGTGGCCAATTGGATGGGTGAGTATGGAGGGGGAACATTCCCATCCCAGAGGCTGCCACACCACCAGATCCACCGAGAATGGTCTGGGCTCACTACCGAGTTCAGTGCAGTATTTGAGGTCTGAAGAAATGTCCAGCAATACAGGACAAGCATCAATAACCTTCCCCATTCTGTCAGGATAAGGGTCACCGTATTCTGTCTGCTCCCTCACAATCATTGTATATCTGTGATTGCAACTACTCCCGAACAAGTTTCATGGTCCCCCACTCTCACTACTGCATGCAACACCTTCTCTCTCTCTCTCCTTTTGCAATACCTCCCACACAGTCATAGAAAATTCTGGAGAATGCCGATTATAGAATGTTCCAGATAATGTTCCAAATATTTCCCAGTTTCAGGAAAATGGTAGTGTCCCAGTGTGTAACACATAAGAGTCACTTGACTCACGTTAATGATATTAAACCAAAAACAACTTCTAAACACGCCTTGTTATAAATACAATTTCAAGCAGAGAACAGTTTTTCCCTTAGGCGTTATCTTGACTGTTATCTGAACTGTGCCACTTTCCTTATTATGAATGTTTCTCTTACCCTTTGTCTGTGACTGTTTCTGTCTGTAGCAGTTGCACTGTCTCCCATTCAGTTGGCAGGACGGCAGGTTTGTGATGTAGAGAGAGGGCAACAGTACAGGTTCAGTTCCTCACATTGACAGAGATTACCATGAAAGGGACACTCTCTCAGCCTCATCCCATCACCCGAGATGTGGTGATCCTCAGGATAAACCACCATGAATGGTCTCTCTAATGAGAGTTTTTTGGGACTGTGTTTTATCAATGTTAGCATTTTAATTGAAAAAATATTTAAAAAGAGATTTTTAATATTTTAATAAACCAATAACAACGCAACTCAAATATCTGAAAAAAGATTACATCCCATTGCATGTACATACTAAACAAGTTAAAAGACCACACAGACAGAAGAAAAAACAAAACCAAACAATAAATAATGAATAAATAATACAGCTCAGCATAACAAAAGGATAGCTATCGTTCATCAAGAGCATTAACTGACACACATTCTTATGTTCATAGTTCTTCCTCTCTGGGGGTGGGGGAGTTCAGACATCCAACACAACAGAATATTTTTCCTAGCACAGAAAGTACGGAATGTAAGGATATTTTTTTTCCTATATTCATCTATGGAAAGTACCTTAGGCAGGCCCAGGAAAACAGAAACCAAGTCCATCTCCAATTCAGTCCCCAATACCCACTCTATCACATCTGACACAGTGCTCCAATTTAGATGAAGTGTGCAGCAGAACCACAAGCAATGCGTAAGAGTGCCTGTAGTCATTCTGCATTTCGGACATGCTGAAGATAATCCCACTTTGCATTTTGAGTGACAATCTGGGGTCAGAGAGACCCTGCGAAAATTTTCAACTGCATGGAATGGGTCCTATTACAGATCAAAATCCTTCGAGCATTTTCACAAATATCCTCCCATTTCTCCGAGGTGTTCTGAACCCCAACCCTCTCTTGCAGACATCACAAAGCTGCACAGTCTCGTCTGAGGGGACACTCTCCAACTAATGATAAAGAGTACTGTGGGAGAGTGTATTCTAAGCAATAAGCACCCTCTTCCCTTTATCGGATCGGTAAGAGTGTGGTAAAAGTGTGTTGTTTTTAAATCAAATCTCTGATCTGGAAAAAAAAACAGAAGAGGACTCTACTAGGTAGTCCATACGTACGAGTTATTTGATCAAATGACATCATTGTTTCTCCATCAAATAACATGTGGTGGCTCAGTGGTGAGCATTGCTGCCTCACAGCACCAGGGTCTCGGTTTTGGTTCTGGCCTTGAGTGACTGGCTGTGTGGAGTTAACATTCTCGCCGTGTCTGCGTGGGTTTCTTCCCACAGTACAAAGATGTGCATGTCAGATGAATTGGTCATTGATAAATCACCCATTGTGTTCAGGGATGTGTAGGTTTGGGCATTAGTCAGGGTAAATATAGGATGGTAGGGGAATTGGTCTCGGTGGGTTACTCTTCAGAAGGTCGAAGTGAACTTGCAGGGCCCAATGGCTTGTATCCACACTATCGGGATTCTACTAATTCCAAATCACTCAAGCAAGGTACACCCCTTTTTGCCCACAGTTTACACCTGGAATCCATTATCCCCGGATGACAACCCGGTATACCAATTATAGGGGTAAGAAACATGATTTTGGCTGTATTGCCGTCGATCTGACGCATTGTCGTTCATGCTTTAACAATATTGATAATTATTGGGTTATGACAATACTTCATAAATGTTGTCAATTTAGCTACGAATAACAGACTAATAAAGGTTCACTTTATCTGATAGGGTTCAATATCTCACAGATTTGACGCCGAGTCCTCAGCATCCCAGGCACTAACATAGGATACTAAAGAGTTAATTGATATCTTTTATCTGGGTGATCTACTCCCCACAATCTGTGGGGTAGTTGCAATTTGGTTAGCTTGATAAAGAGTTGCTTATGCTGCCAAATAAAAGAGCTAAAAGAGCCACTGTGTCTCCTAAATACCTATGTGGGAAACATCAAAGGAAGCATTCACCCTTGGTATAGTAAATGAGTAAGGACATTCTTTAATAAGAGCTATCCGACCTAGCCAGGATATTGGAAGTGCCTCCCATCTTTGAAGGTCTTTTTTAATTTTGTCAAACAAATGGACATAGTTCACGTTAAATAAATGATCAATGAATGTAATGAATATACCGAAATTGGGATACCCTCCGCCACCACACCCCTGTGACCATTTAAAAGGAAACCAGGATTTGCCCTCATCAAGTATTTCCCCAAGACCTCCCATAGGCATGGCCTCCAACGTTGGAAAATTAATCATAGAGCCCGAAAAGGCGACAAGCGAATTATTGCATTGCATCACGTGAGCTGCCGAAATTGCGGTATTTGACAAAAACATAAGACCATCTGCATACAACATAATTTTATGTGACTTTTATCCAACTTCTTGGCAGGTATGTTGGGGTAATATTCCCAATTGTGCAGGATGCCACCGAATCTAAGATTGTTGCAGGGATGGGGAAGAGATCAACCCTCGTGTGCCATTTCTGCGGGTTAAAGAAGAAAATAAAATCCCTACTTGTGAGGTAGATCTGCCTCCAGACATCCACGAGCTCTCGTTCTGCACACATATCCACTAATTGCTTGCATTATAACGAGTGTATGGGGGGACCTTTGGAAATTCTGTCCATCGTGGGGCCATCAGACAGTCGAAATCTCTTTCTACAATCATGTGCCATGATGCAAGATAACTGAATTTGGAAAATGCATCTACTCGGATTTTAAAGGGTGCATCTGGTGGCAATAAACATTTAAAATACTGGATTAATTCCCGTAGTTCAAGACTTTGTGATTATGATCCTTCCATGGGTGTTAATACAATCTAGTAATTTAAATGGAAGATTTTTCCTATCCATTATGACTTTCCCCCCACTCTTAGTATTAAAAGACGAGAAATAAACCCGTTCAAACCCGCCCTGCTGTAACATCAAATGTTCCTTGTCATCAAGGTGCATCTCCTGCAATAGGACAACTCTCTCTTTTTTAAGACGAGAAAGTATATTTTTCCTCTTGACTGGATGATGGCACCCCTTAATGTTCCAGGTACACCATTTAAGCACATCATTATCCATAACACACTCCAGCAACATTTGAACTCTCGAGAGAATTTCATATCGAATTACACATCGCTGAGCATTAATGACAAAAGACTCATCGAGCCTTAAATCTGTACAAACTAAAACTACTGCAACGAACAAGCTCTCAAAACTTTCCAAAGCTAAAACCATTAAAAAGAACAAAACAAAATCCAAAGTGCCAATGGCACTTGATAGGGTTTTTACGCACCCCCCCCCCCCCACCCCCCACCCAATGGGGACGCTGACGGCCTCGGTCTCTGTTCTTCAACACTGACAAAGGCCCTGCTTTTAATTGTATAGGTCCTGCTCTTGTTTGACTTAGCAAATCCAATTCCTCGTATTAATCCAAACTAAACTCTATCTGCCTTCCCTCATCCAAGTGTGTGATATTATTGCCACCTCCCCCTCCCTCTTCAATATTGAAATGTACATCCCCCTCTCCAGGAAGCCTGCCCACTCCGGCCTTAATTTTCACGAAGACCCTGAGCTTGGTTTGCCTTCTGTGTTTAGGGGGAGGAGGGACAGATTGCAGACTCAGTCAGTGGGGAGGAGAGGCTGGACAGTAATCAGCGGCCTGGTATCATTTCATGGTTTTAGGAAGAAGGCAGTCACGTGAGAGTTGGGTAATACTGATCGGTTTTTTGGGACCAGGAATTATGGTCTTTTTCCGTCTCTGGTGTTCAGTAATGAAAATCTATTCGAGACCCTTCATTGTGCAGAGTGTGTCTGCAGGATTTCTTTCCCTAATATTGCAGACTACAGATAATAGCGATTAAAGCTGTTCATAGTTAACTTCGATGGCACAGCATGTGCACTCAACAAAGTAAAAACAATGACTGTAGATGCTAGAAACCAGATTCTGGATTCGTGGTTCTGGAAGAGCACAGCATTTCAGGCAGTATCCGAGAAGCAGTAAAATCATCAGGAAGGGCTTTTGCCTGAAACGTCGATTTTGCTGCTCCTCGGATGCTGCCTGATCTTTTGTGCTCTTCAAGCACCACTAATCCCGTATACTCAACATCCGACAGTTTAGACAAATATTTTGCCTTTGTTTAACAATACAAAGTGCTTTGTGCAATTCAGTAAAGGTATCCTGATTATTATAAATCCACACGGAGCTGAAAGCTGACACATAAATATGACCCAAAATCTGGATATGGTAGTGCCGTGGGTAATGTCCCTGCCTCTGAGCCAGAGGTCTGGATTTGATTCCTGAACGTGCGTGATGATGTTCCAATCTCTGGACTCGAAGTTCTGGATTCAAGTCCTGCCTGTTGCAGAGGTATGTCACAGCATGCCAGAACAGGCTGATGAGCAAACACACAGGAGAATAATGCTACAGCTTTACGGGTATTGCTGAGTGGTGCTAGTGTCCCTACCTCCGGGCACAAAGGTCTGGGTGCAAATCCCACAGAAGTGTTTCATAACACACCTGAACAAACTGCTTAAAACGTATTTAGAATTATTGCTTGATGGAGAAGAAAGAGGTGTCAGTATTGCATTTCAGAATTTAGGCCCAGGATGATTTAAAGCACAGCCATTCGTGTTGATTGGAGTCACATTTTGCAGCAGTAAAGGTTTATAAAACCAGAATGGTCATGGATAGGGTGAGTGGTCAGGTTTTTCCCCAGATTGGGGAGTCCAAAACTAGAGTGCATTGGTTGAAATTGAGAGGGGAAAGCTTTTGACGAGCCCACGAGCACCATTTCACGCAGAGGGTGGTGTGCATGTGGAATGAGCTGCCAGAGGAAGTGGTGGAGGCTGGTCCAAATACAGCATGTAAAAGGCATCTGGATGCTAACAGACCTGCCGAGCTTTTCCAGCAATTTCTGTATTTGTTGCAAAATGCATTCATTTTAAAACAATATTCTGAATACATTAAACTTTTATTTTTTATTGCCGCAGTGACATATAAACATATCTTCAAATCGACAGGGGCCATTTTCTGCTACGGATATGGCACTGTGTATGACAGCAACAATGATGCACCTACTTGGAACAGGGAATGTGATCGAGACATAGTTTGGACAATGTACAAGGAGACCTCACATGTTTGGGCGAGGATGACATTACTGTGTGATTCAGCTCAGAGAGAGAGAAAATGTAATCTGCCTGAGAAGGAACGGCCGATTACACTCTCTCTCCTTCATTGTTCCTCATGACAGCAATGTGTGCGAGCTAAAACAAAAAATCTACAGTCATCGTTACCATTCTTATTTTTATAGAACCCCTACAAGTGTTGACACAGGCCCTTCGGCACAAAGCATCCATACCAACCTTCCCAGGCCCGCTTCCTTACACTTACCCCGACCGCTGCACCTAACCTAGAAACCCCTGAATACTTCGGACAAATTATCATGAACAATCCATCTAACCAGCACAGCTTTGGACTGTAGAATGAAACTGGAACAACCATTACGAGGTGAGAATTAGCAACCTCTACACAAATCGTCACCCGAGTCTGGAATTGAACGCATGGCCCTGGTGCCATGAGGCAGCAGTGCTAACCACTGAGCCACTGCGATACGCTTGGGCAACGCCTGGCCAGAATTCATTGGAATCTCTTCACTGCCTAATGCAAAGGGAATTCAGCCAAATCCAACTGTTCCAGGATGAAGTCCCATTGCTAGCAGCTTGTGTGAGTAGAATGTCTTTAGAAGCAGAATAACATTTTGAACAATCGCTCAATTTTTACTTTTGAGTTATAATAATATATGGACAATGCGCGTTCAACTTGAAATTGCAGAGATTTTGTTTATCTGCGTGTGTGTGTGTGTCAGTGTTTTTAGAAAGGGAGATATTGATTCTTTATTTGCAATATCCAAACAGTTTGCCATGCATCTATCCATCATAGTTTGAGGAACATTTCTCTGGATCATAAAGGTGCTATTTGAGCAGATTTTAAAAACTAGCCTGACTTGTTGCTAAAACTGACATTGACCCAGTCTGAGACCGATATCATCGGCCATAATACCAACCTGGTTACATTTGAAATGTGTTGTGAGCAGTGGAGCATTGGGAATGGAAAAGGAAGCAGTGACCCCAAAAGTCGGGGAACTATAGACCGGTAAGCCTGATGTCAGTGGTGGGTAAGTTGTTGGAGGGGATTCTGAGGGACAGGATTTACATACATGTTTATGCCGAAACGTCGATTCTCCTGCTTCTTGGATGCTGTGTTTTTCCAGCAACACATTTTTCAGCTCATACATTTGGGAAGGCAAGGGCTGATTGGGGTTGTCAACGTGGCTTTCTGCATGGGAAATCATGTCTCATTAATTTGATTGAGTTTTATGAAGAGGTGACGAAGAAGATTGATGAAGGCAGTTTGGTAGAAATTATCTACATGGACCTCAGTAAGGTGTTCACAACATTCCGATTGGTAGGCAGATGAGTAAGATTTGGTCACATGAGATACAGAGGAAGCTAGTCACAATTAGCTTGAAGGGAGAGGGATATTTTTCAGACTGGATGCTTATGAGCAGCAGTGTGCTGTAAGAATCGGTACTGACTTCACTGCATTTCATCATTATGTAAAGGATTTAGATGTGAATATTGGGGCCATAGTTAGTAAGGTTACAGATTACATCAGAAAGGTGGTGTATTAGATTATCTCAGAGTACAACGAGACCACAATTCGATGGGACATGGGACAAGAAGTGACATAGTTAAATTTAGATAAATACGAAGTTTTGCATTTTGGGAAGGCAAATCAGGGCAGAAATTATACACTTAATTGTAAGGTCCTGGGGCGTGTTGTGGATCAAGGGGACATAGGGCTGTCGGTACATAGTTCCTTGAAAGTGGAGTCGCAGGTAGACAGAGTGGTGCAGAACACATTTGGCACATTTGCCTTAATCGGTCAGAGCATTGAGTATAGGAGTTGTGGTGGCATGTTGCCTCTGTACAGGAAGTTGGTGAGGCCACTTTAAGAATACTGCGTACAACCCGGTTGCAGAACTGGAGGTTTGAGCTTCAGGGAAAGGTTGATTAGGTTGAGTTGTTTCCCCCTGGAGTGTCTGAGGCTGAAGGGTGACATTATAGAGGTTTATAGAATCATCAGAGGGATGGATATTCTGAACAGCAATGATCTGCTCCCCAGGGTAGGGGAGTCCAGAACAAGAGGGCATAGTTTGAAAATGAGAGGGCGAATAATTTAGAATGGACCTGAAGGTAAATGTTTCACACAGAGAGTGATGTGTGTGCAGAAAGTGCTGTCAGAGGAAGTGGCGAATGTGGCTACAATCGCACATTTAAAATGTGTCTGAAAGAGGAGGGATATTGACCAAATGCTGGCAAATGGGACTAGGTCAGATTTGATATCTGATCGGAGTGAACAGATTGGCCTAACGTCTGTTTCCGTTCTGCATGACTCTCTGATTCTATAAGAGGGATGGCGAAATATTCTGAAAGGACCTTTCAAGTGGGAATTCTCTTCACTGGAAGTTTATCGTGCCTCTATGTTCACATTAATTGAATGCTGTTAAATTAGATAGTTGACAGGGAAGTGAGTCACGGATAATAGTATACAGACAGGAAAGTGGGGCTGAGTCCACAATCTTAGTGCCTGGTGGAGAAGGCTCAACGTATCTAATGTCCCACTCCTGCTCCTCAGTCCCATGTTTCTGTATTACATCCAGCCCCGCATACCTGCTAGATAGGAACAGTTGGAGGCCACTTACTCCTACAATCTGTTGCACAGAAACAGAGGAGACCATTCAGCCTCTCAAGACTGTCACACACGCTTTGAAGTGATTTGGGAAATGCAATTGGAAAATCCAGGCAGGGTTTGAAAGAGGCCCCTCATCTCTCTTTACAAAGCTTCCCCTCTCTGCAACTTGTGCTTCAGTTGTTGGTCATGTTTAGACCTAGATTCACTGTGAATACAGCCCATATACCTCACGCAGAGATGGCTCACGAAATCCTCTGGTCTCCCTGCCTGCAACATTCCATAACAGACATTCATGAAAATAACACCCACTAACGTTCCAAGAACAAAATGTGAGAACATCAGACACAGGAACAGGTCGTTCACTCCCCAAACCTGCTTGGCCCTTCACTAAGATCATGACTGATCTGCTCTCTGTCTCAAATCCTCTTTCATACCCAATTAATCATTGCCCTCAACTCCCTGACAGATCAATATCCATCTACCTCCTCTTCAAATAATTTCAGTCATTTTGCTCCCCAACACTCTTGAGAAGAGAAATCCTGACATTCAATACCACCTGTTTGAAGAAAACACTTGCTGCTCCTATATCATGATGTATTGATAGGAACAAAAGAGGTTGAGACAAGGGTTCAGGTATAAATGACTGGCCCCGATATCAAGGCAGTGATTGACGTCTGCTGACATCAAGGAGCTTAACAAAACTGAACTTAATGGGAATCAGAGTAAACTCTCCAGTGTTTGGAGTCAAACATGACACAAAGGAAGATGTTCACCATCTCAGTCCTGGGTCACCTCTGTGTGAGATCCTCAGGGTAGCTTCGTCTCCACAAACAGCTTCAGCTGCTTCATCAATGTCTCCCCTCCCCACACTCCCCACCATAATATTAGAAGTTGGGATGATCACTGAAGATTCCACAATGTTCAGAACATTTTGTACCCCCGTCAGCTCCTGAACTAATCTGTGTCCATGTGCAGCAAGACCCAGACTCCATTGAGACTTGTGCTGTTAAATGGTCCGTGACATTCATCTACCAGCACTGCCTGACACTGCACATTGCTACAGTAAAATAAGAGTTCATTCAGCACCACACGCTGGTTTCACAGGAATATGAGGAAGCCATTCAGCCCATTGACACTATTGGAGAAGAACAGGGACAGCCCATTCAGTGCCTCCAGCCTATTACTCAGGAAGAGAAGGAGTCTAGTGGGATGGACCACACGAGAGCCCCTCGAAAATATTGGAAGACGCTAACCTAGACTCTAATTTTCTTTTATTTTGAAGGGAATGTAAAGTGTCTGTCCCAGATGCAATGTGACTGGTCAAACTAGTCTCTGTGAAGCTAAACACTATTTATTGAAACACGAAAGATAAAATGAAAGCAAAGAAAGAGGAATTTAGAAAAACGTAATTCTATTGGATTAGTTAACAGAATAACAAATCCAGGAACTATTACTAATGAACTGTTCCAATATAGGAAAATCCCATAAACACAGCCCCTGGCAGAAAGGAAAATTCAGACACAGATTGTCACAAACATTTCTCTAATCCACGAATTAAAAACAGCACCAAGAGAATATTCAGAGAGAGTAGCAGCCAGGAGATAGTCACTGAAGCTTCCAACTCTGTGGAGACCTCAATAGTTTCTGATGTTACTGAGAAACCAAAACCCAGTGATCCTAATCTGTGAGAGCTGGCCACACCCATTCAGGCTGCATTAAAATAAACACAAGGCCTCCCTCGCTGTTGCTAAAGTGGTCTTAACTAACCAGCTTGGTAATGGTTGTTCAATCTCTCTCTTAGAAGAAACCAGGACAAAATAACCTCTTAAAACTGCAACATCATCACACTTGTCCGCACTTCGAGTAGTCAAGCAGGAACCAGGGGTAACCCAATCCGGCCCTTGGCCCTGTCCAATCGGACGAGGAAGAAGCCATTCAGTCCCTTGGGTCACTTACACAGCAATGGGATGAGGCCATTCAGCCCCTTGAGTCACTTTCACCCTAGGAACAATAAGAGGCCATTCCCCCCTCAACGTACTTACACAGGGACAGAATGAGGCAATTGATGCTGATTCCTAATGAATGGCTCATGCCCGAAACATCGATTCTCCTGTTCTTCGGATGCTGCCTGACCTGCTGTGCTTTTCCAGCAATCGAGGCTCTACTCTGATCTGCCGCATCGGCAGTCCTCACTGTCTCCTAATTCATGCTTTAACATAATGAACAAGTGGAGCAGAGGCTGGACAGACAGACTGCTCTACGTTGCTCCTTTTGGCTCCATTGCTTATGATACTCACGTGGGACTTTAACGTGGTTTTCAAGTGGTGAGGAGAGAAGCCATATATCTTGTGTGAAGTCTCAGGAAGGCATCTTCCATCTCCGAGAAGCCAGCCTGGTGTTCTTTATGTAGTTTAGTAGCTGGTGGGAATGGCTACCTGTTTCAGATGGAAGGTATTGTGGCTGCTGTTGGGGATTGTGAATAACCTGACGTTCAGTACGGGTTCACACACCAACTGCACAATAACGTGGGGAAAGTTAGTAAAGGCATATAAAATATTAAGAAAGCCACGTTAGACTGAGGAATGGACTCATTAAGTTCAAATAATGCTGACCGTGTTCATGTTGATCTTGTCTTGTGCACGTCCGGTATGCCTGACTCTGTCCAAGTCTATTTCCACCCTGTGATCTGTCTGGCCGTATTTACTATGACCTGTCTCCACTGCTCAAAGTGTTTCCCTGTACTGAGGTACACATGGCAATAAATCAAACCAATCAACCCTGGGTAAAGTGTAGAATTTCTCACCCTATCAATGTCTCTTTTGGAAGTAAATCATCGTTGCTACGCCTCGTGTTTCAGCGTCACCATTTCCTCGTCTCTCACAGCTCCACAGATTAAACATTCAGCTTCTTTACTCTATCCTCATGTTACCGTGTCTGTGATAAGGAGATAATTCATTACAAAGGTGATCAAATCCATACAGAGTGCCCCTAATGCTCTCTCAGCAAGGCTCTACAACAGCAGGAAGATGGCTTTACTTATGTACTCGAATCATCTTACAATGAGGGACAGCATACCATTGACGGCACCCATTACTTACACAGGGTTTGATTCGGAGCAGTCAGCATAGACTTGTGAATGGGAGATCATGCTTCTCAAATTTGTAAGAGTTCTTTGATGACGTGACCAAGAAGCTTGATGAGGGCAGAGCAGTAGACGTAGTCTCAATGGATTTCAGTAAGGTCTTTTATAAGATTCCACATGGGAGGCTGCTCTCGAAGGTTCCATCAAGTGAAATGCTGGGGGAACTGGCCAATTGGTTACACAGTTGGTTTGATGGTCGGAAGCAGAGGGTTTAGTGGAAAAATGCTTGTCAGACTGGAAGCTGGGTTCTTTGTCGTTTGTTTTCTATGAACTGGTTGAGAATGTGCAAGGCATTATTAGTCAGTTTACAGATGACAGTAAAATAAGTGGGCGCATGTTCAGTGAGGAATTTTATCAGAAATTGCAGCAGGACCTTAATCAGGTGGGGAAGTGGGCCGAGTAATGGCAAATGGAATTTAATATAGATGCGTGACGTCTTGCATTTTGGAATCTCAATTCAAGATCGGAGTTTCATGGAGAATGGGAGGGCCTTAAGGGGTGTAATAGGTAGAGAGACCTTGGGATTCAGGTGCACCGTTCCCTGAGAGTGGAGTCACAGGTAGACAGGGCAGAGAAGAAGGCTTTTGGCTCACTGCCCTTCATCAGTCAGAATATTGAGTATAGAAGTTGGGAATTTATGTTGCAGTTGCACAGGACTTCGGTAAGGCCGCACTTGGAGTATTGTGTTCAGTTTTGTCACCTTGTTATAGGGAGGATGTTATTAAATTAGAAAGAGTGTAGAAGAAATTTACAAGGACATAGTAGGACCCAATGATCTGAGTTATAGGGAGAGGGTGGACAAGCTTTCTTGAGAGTGTAGGAGTCTTCGCGAGGTAGGGGACCTTATAGAGCTATATAAGTTCACGAGGGGTATGGATAGTTTTAATGCTCTCAGTCTTTTTCCAAGGTGTACAGAATCGAAGATTATAGGGGATCAGTTTAAGTTTAGAGGGGAAGGAATAAAAAGGAACCTGAGGGACCACTTCTTTACACAGAGGCTGGTATGTGGATGAGCTGCCAGCAGATGTGCTTGAAGGGGGTACATTAACAACAACCCACATATGAAACATTAAAATCTCAAGACTACACAGTCTCTATCTTCCCCGCTGAATGTACCCACCAGCTTAGTCTGAACTAACATTACCCACAGGTTCACTGGACATTCCATCTGCCGAGCCAATTTCGCAAATGAAATAAAAACGGTTTTGGCATTTTTCGCACCGAAATATGGCAATGTATTAACATAGTTGTATACGTCCCTACATTCTCCCTTCATCTTCATCCTGCTAATTTAACTTTCTTATCTAATTCCAAACTTCTGAATTTGAAATTCTCCCTCTCTTCCTTTTTCCTCTCTTTCTCTTTTTCTATCTTCTCTCTCTTTCAGTCTCTCTCTTTATCTTCTAACTGCAGTTATCATATTTGCAATTTAAGTTTTTTTGAACTCGACTGCAGTTTCCTGCTTCTCTGATAGACCAAAGTGCTTGACCAACTCCATTATGATGACAGCTTTCCTTTTGTCCCTGGTGAAACCCAATTCTAATCTACATGTTAATTCTAAAAGTATGCCCTTTCTTTGTCTTTCTACACTTTCCTGGCCAATTTGGGTACCAACTTCAAACCTCAGAACCTTTTTAGTAATATTAAAAGCCATTTCTTTTAAATTAACCAACCACAAGGAAACAAAATTAAATGACTTTTGTCACCTGTTTTATTTGAAGATCTAGGTCACTAACTGCCAAGTGATGGAATCTGCTGGGATCTTTTGTACCCAAAATCTGTTCAAATCTGTCTAAATCCCATACGACCAGCCCTCAAACTGTTATGATGTCGATGTTAAAGCCCTCTGTTAATTAAAACCACACACCCAGAAAAGCTCACCTCACCTCGTTATCTGTTAAAACATGAGTGACAAAGTAGTTGCAAATTCCATGATTAAGAGAAAAATAACTATTTATAAGTATGTATATTAACTCGCTGAGCTTGAAGGTTTGTTTTCAGATGTTTCGTCACCATGACTGGGCAACATCATCAGTGAGAGTCTCGGGTGATGCACTGGTGGTATGTCGTGTCTTTCTATTTCTAAGTCTTGGTTTCTTAAGTTGCATGAAGTCATTTCTAGTTTTTTGTTCAAGGGAAGGTAGATAGGATCCAAATTGATGTGTTTATTGATGTACCTCTGGCTAGAATGCCACGCTTCTCAGAACTTTCGTGTGTGGCTTTGGCCTAGGAAGTGTGTGTTGTCACAGTCAACGTTGTGTGCTTCTGTTTCTGTATAGAAACTAGTGAGAGTGGGTCATGTCTTCTGGTAGCCAGTTGGTGTTCATATAGCCTGCTAGCACGACAACAGGACAGTCTGAAATGGAGGAAAAATGATTTTTATACACTGTTTAATCAGTGTGTGTTCAGAAAACTAAGATTGTTCACATGTGTACAACACATTCTGAATGAACAAACGAGACACAGTTAACGAAAAATGATGCACACGATGTATATAATTTATAAAGCATTAAAACATTATTTGATCCTCATCTGAAGTAATACCTTCCCTTTCTTTCAACGTTCCCCCTTTTCTGGGATTCCCAACTCTAGTCTCTCATTCTTATCAGGATGTGTGTTATAAATTCTTGTTTATGGTTTCCCAACTTATTTCAGTTAATCCCCTTTCTACTAGGAATTACATATGTTGGCCTGCTGGGTTCTTTCCAAAGCTAGTGTCTGTCATATTGTTGGAGAGAAAAGTTATGGCATCAGACCCAGCATTTGAATATATTGCTCTGTTGTACGTGCACTGTACAAAGGACCACAGCACACAGGAATTGCCAAAATGTTGAGGGAAGTATATCTACTTCTTTCAATAATATATTTTTCACATTTTCCATATCTCCATATCTATATCCTCTCTCTCGTTCTCCCATTGTATCTAGTTAAGAAATCCACCAATTATTCTTCGTGTCCCATCTCCCAAAACTCCTTCTTTCAGTTTATATCTAACGCTCTCTTCAAGATGTAATGTGGTTATAATTAAGCAATGTAACTGCCAAGACATGCGGGAGGAGCTGGCCAGAGTGAATTGGAAGGGGAGCTGAGCAGGAAAGACCATGGAGCAGCAATAGCAGACGTTTGTGGGGATAATTCAGAAGATAATACCAGAAATGCAACCCCAAGAAGATGAAACATACTCATGGGAGGACAAGGCAGCCATGAATCGCAAGGCATCAAACCAAAAGAGAAAACATACAATGTGGTGTAGATGATTGGGAATCCAGAGAAATCATTGGCTCTGAAACTACATAAGGCTGGCATTACTGACACTACAGAGCTCTTAATCACAGTCAGGGAGAGAAACAGAGGAAACGGATTCACTTTAAACACAGAAGATGGTATTTCTCAAGGAAAAAGATTCAGGTGAATTAAATATTCGAATTACGATCAGTTAAATGCTTTTGTGAATGTGTCAGATTGGAATCAAGACCCGGGGAGACAGACACTCAGCAGAATGAGAGTTTGAAAATAGAAGCATTTCCATATCAGAAACCAGGTTAGGTGACTGAGTGCAGGGCTGATGGGTGAATGGGTCTCAGTGAGAATTAGGGAACAGACAGCAAATTGCATTGCAGATATTGCAGCTCGAAACTGCGTATTCATGTAGTGCTGTAGACCACAGCAGCAGGAGAAGCAGAACAGCATTCAAACACAACCTGTAACTTGTTGCCAGGATGACACCTCAGTCTGTCTTACCATCAACACCATCTATGGCTCAGTGATGAGTGTGGGTGAACATGTCAGTGTCAGAATCACATGAACTTTAACCTGATGCCAACTTATTAAAGCTACCGTACTTGACCAACAGATCTGAACAAAGTCCTGCCACATTCAGTCGTAAATGGTGATGGACGATTAAACAAATGACTGGAGGAGAGGGTTCCACAAAAACCCCCATCATAAATAATGGAACAGACCTGCACATCAATGTAAAACAGAAGGATGTTTTATCTGTACCATCCTCTGCCAGAGGTGCTGAGTCGATGATACACCTCACCCTCATCATGATGCCCACAAAATCACAGATGCCAGTCTTCAACTAATTCGATTTGCTGCATGTGAGAGGAAGAAACAGTTGAACACAATAGATATGACAAATGCAATGGGTCCTGACCCCATTCCTGCAACAGGACTGAAGCCTTTTACTTCACAACAAGCCGTGTCCCTGGGGAAGCTGTTTCAGTCCAACTCCAACTCTAACATCTCCCTGGCAATGTGGATAATTCCTCAGCTATGTCCAGCCCCCTAAGAGGGGAATAATTACAGTCTGACCAATTACCACCCCCTCAGTCCCATCACGACAGTCAAATTGGTGCGAGTTCATTTTGACAGAGATGTCAAGCAGCACAGAAACAACCTGCTCAAAGTGGTTTCTAATAGGTCCCCATGTGGAGATTTCGTTGTGGAACTGTCACTGGATGACGAATCCAAAGCAGGCTAATGCTCTGGCAGCGGGTGCAAGTTAAAGACAATTAATAAAATCTCGAGATCTAAAATCTGGGGTCAGTAACAGTGACCTTGAAGCCAATATGGATTGTAAACAGAATTTCCTTCTCCAGTGTAGTTTTAAGAAGTGAATCTCCCATGATTTCCTGGGCTGGCCTAAAACTGACTCCAAAGACGCTGACATGTGATGAACATTTCAATGGTCTCTGAAATTGCCAAGCAAGCGCACTCATTTGTATCAAATTACTCCGAGGTCTGAAAGGATGAAACCGGACAGAACACCCGGCCTCAGCATCAGTATTGGAAAGGGAATGGGAACACAGTCCTGTCGACTCTGCAGAGACCCCCTTCCCAACATCTGAGAGCTTTTGACACAGTTACAGAGCTTTCACACAGACTGCACAGAAACAGCGGGAAAGGAGTAGATCATGCAACACATTGAGCCTCCCCCATTCTAGTTCATGAAAAAAATCTCCTCAGTGCACTTACCCCACACGATATACATATCCACTAATGCGAGTAACCTTGGGAAACCTAAAATAGGCGGTGCAGTAGTACGTTTGGTCCATCGAGTTTGGTAACCAATTCAATGTAATATTGGTTGACCCTTCATTTCCACACCGTACTCCTGCTCTCCCACCATCCCTTTACTGTCTCTAAATCCTTATTTATAATCAGTGTCTTGGTTTCCAGGTGCGAGCGAATTCCCCAGGTGTGCGAGATAAGTGGCTATCCAGCCCCATCTACGGAACTTTTTATTTCCCTTCCCAGGAACAAAGACGCGGAGGAGTCTGTCCAAAACTTTTTCATTCAACTTTGCAAAGTCGGGTGCTGTTCCCAAAGGTACAGACACACAAGCATAGTAATCTCCACGCATTATATACATGTATATGTGGGCTGGGTCTACTACTGCTGCCTTGACCAACGAGTGCTCGCATTCCCCACTGTTTTCCTTATTTGGGTTCTGGTGCCTGCGATTATTTTGTTATTCACTTGACCAATCAGTGTTTGAGCTTCCCGTTCTTTCTTTATATGGATGATGTTGTACAACTGTGGTTAAGGGCGGCCTCTCAACTATCGAGGAAAGCTGTTACAACTGTTTCATTCATAGAAACGTGGGGGAGGTCCGGCAACAGTTTCGAGTGTCTGCTTGTGTTTACTATGAGGTAGAAAAGACTAAAAGGCAGCTAACCGTTTAAAAATTACACTACCCCCTACACAGGTTCACCAGTCTGTGAGTGCAGACATTTATTCTTATCCCAATGCAGAATGACCTGCTTGTACCTAATACTGTGGCCCTTTGTTTTAGACGACCCAGCCAGGGGAATTATCATCCCTACTTTCAATCTGTCTCACCCTGTCAGAGTTTTGTATATTTCACTGAGATCTCCACTCATTTTCCTAAAGCCCATGGAATACTGGCCCAGTCTCCCCAAACTCTGCTCCCACAACAAGCCCGTCATCCCAGAGACCAGTCTGATCATCCTTCACTGCTCTCCATCAATGTCAGGTTTGTCCTTTATTAGGTACGGAGATCAAAACTGCCCACAATACTGCACAATGTTTGAGATGGGATCTCTCCAATGGTCTGTACAGCAGCAGTAAGACACCCTTTCTCCTGGACTCACATCCCCCTGAAATGAAGACCAACACACCATTTATCTTCCTCACTGCTTTCTGTTTCTGCAATATTGCTTTCAGTGACAGTTGTTCAAGGAGATCCAAATCCTTTTCAATGTTACAGCTACCCAATTGGCGGGTCCATGTAAACTGGTCAGCGTGCCAATGCCATGCCCAGTATTGTCATCTGGTTGCAGAACTCACTGCGCTGCATGGGCCTCAGATGTTCATGCAGAAGGAAACAACAAAAAAGAACATACGCCCCTTTGTAGATCAACATATTTCCACCAATCCCTTTCAAATGGTAGGCTGCCAATTTACTGTTTCCACCAAAGGGCATACCGTCACCTCTATTCACATTGTTCTCCATCTGTCACGTATTTACCCATTCACTCCACTTGTCTTAGTCTTCTCGGTGCTTTTTTACATCCTCCTCACACATTCACAATCCCACATCCGTTAGTGCTGTCAGCAGACTATGATATATTGTATCTGATTCCAGCAACCAAATGTTTAAAGGGCATTGTGAACAGCTGGCCCCCAAGCACCGATTCCTGCGACAACTCAGCAACCTTCCTGTGTTAATTTCTATTTATTTATTTCATGAATCTGGGAGTCACTGGCTGGGCCAGCATTTATTGCCTGTCCCTAGTTGCCCTTGAGATGGTGGTGGCCAGCTGCCTTGTTGAACGCTGCAGTCCACCTGCTGCTGTTGTGGTTGACCTCCAATGCCATTAGGGAGGGAATTCCAGGATTCTGGCCCAGTGACTGTGAAGGTGTGGTGATATATTTCCAAGTCAGGTTGGTCAATGGCTTGGAGGGGAACCTAAAGATGATGGTTTTTACATACATCTGCAGCCCTTGTCCTTCTAGATAGACGTAGTCGTGAGTTGGGAAGATGGTCTCTGAGGATCTTTGGTAAATCATTTCATTGCAGCATGTAGATAGTAAAACACTGCTGCTGCTGCTGAGCGTTGATGGTGGAGCATTGTGGATGAAGGGGCAGCCAGACTGGCTGCTTTGTTCTGGATGGTATCAAGCTTCTTCAGTGTAGTTGGGGCTGCACTCATCCAGGCAAATTGGGAGTCTTCTATTACACTTCTGACTTATGCATTGTCGATGATGGACAGATTTTCGAAGTCAATATGTGAGTTAATCGCCGCAGTATTCCTCGCATCTGACCTGCTCTTGTCGTTCCTGTGTTTATGTGGCGAGACCAGTGAGTTTCCCAGCAATGATTACCCACCAGGACTTTGATACTGGGGGATTCAGTGATAGTAACACCATTGAATGCCAAGGGGCAGGTTAGATTGTATTTTATTGGTGATGGTCACGGTCTGGCATTTGTGTGGCCTGAATATTACTTGCCACTTGTTAGCCTGGATACTGTCCAGATCTTGTCGCATTTGGACATAGACTGCTTCAGTATCTGAGGAGCCACAAGTGTTGCAGAAAATTGGACAATCATTAGCGAACATCCCCACTTCTGACATTAAAATGGAGGGAAGGTCATTGATGAAGCAGCCCTGAAGAAGTTTTCGGTCACTGCTCAAGGGACTCCTACAGACTTGGAGCTGAGTTGACTGACCTTCATCAACTGTGACGATCTTCCGACGTGTCAGGTATGATTCTAACCAGCGGGGAGTTTGTCCCTGATACCCATTGAATGCAGTTTTGCTAAGGCCCCTGAATGCCACACTTGGTCGAAAGCAGCCTCGTTTTAAAGGGCTGTCACTCTCGCCCCACCTCTGGAATTCAGCTTTTTTGTCCATGTTTGAACCACGGTAATGAGGGCAGGAGCTGATGGAGCCCTAACTGGGCATCATTGACCAGGGTATTGCTGAGCACGTGCTGCTTAAAAGCACTGAGACCTTCCACCACTTTACTGATGATCGAGAGTAAACTGACAGAGTGGGAATACCATCATCTTTAGTTTCCCCTCCAAGCCATTCACCATCCTGACTTGGAAATATATTTGCTTTTTATAAACAGGAGATGGTTGGGGTAATTTTCCACATAATTGGTGAAAGCCATTGTTGTAACTGTATTGAAACAGTTTGGCTTGGCTGGTGGCAAGTTATGGAGCACAAGTGTTCAGTACTATTGCCAGAATATTGTCAGAGTATGGACTCTTTGGAGTATCCAGTATCTCCAACCGTTTCTGGATATCACGTGGACTTAATCGAATTGGTTGATGACTGGTAACTGAATCGCTGAGGACTACTGGAGGAGGCCAAGATACATCATCCACTCAGCATTTCTGACTGAAGATTGTTGCGAATGCATCAGCCTGATCTTATACACTGAAGTGCTGGGCTCTTCCATCATGGAGGTAGGGATTATTTGTGGAATCTCTTCCTCCAGTGAATTGTTTAATTGTTTAATTGTCCCCAACGTTTCTTAACTAGATGTGGAAGGACTGCAGAGCTTAGATCTGATCCTTTGCTTGTGGGATCACTTAGCTCTGTCTATCAATTACTGCTTATGCTGTTCGGCACACACGTTGTCCTGTTTGGTGGCTTCAACAGGCTCACACCTCATTTGCAGGTATGGCCATTGCTGCTCCTGCCATTCTGCCCACTCCATTGAACCAAGGTTGATCCCCTGGATTGATAGTAATTGTTGTGAGGGGGATGCCTGGCCATGAGGTTGTGTAGGTGTACGATTCTGCTCCTATAGATGAACCATAGCACCGTATGGACACCCAGACTTGAGCTGCTAGATCTGTTCGAAGTCTGCCCTATTTAGCACCGTGATAGTACCACCCAAATTGGTGGAGGATATTCTCAATGTGCATGAGTGACTTTGTCTCCACAATGACTATGCGGTGGCCACTCTTACCGATACTGTCATTGACAGATACTTCTGCAACTGGCTGATTAGTAAGACTGTGGTCAATATGTATTTTCCTCTTGTTGGTTCCTTCACCATCTGCCGCAGTACCAGTCTAGCAGTTATATCCTTCAGGACCCAGACAGTTCGATCAGTATTGCTGTAGCTGAGATACTCTTGGAGGTGGATATTGAAATTCTTCACCCAGAGAACATCTTGCATCCGTACTACCCTCAGTGCTTCCTCCAAATGTTTGTCAGCATGGAGGAGTACTGATTCATCAGTTGAGAGAGGCTGGTACATGGTTATCAGCAGGAGGTTTCCTTTCCCATGTTTAAACCCATGCCATGAGCCTTCATGGGATACGGAGTCAAGAGCTGTATCCTTCCAACTGTATCCCAATGTGCCGCCACTTCTGCTGTGTCCGTCCTGCTGATGAGACAGGAGATATCTGGGGAAGGTGATTGGGAATCTGGGACATAGGTTGAAATGGATCATCCACTCAGCACCTCTGACTGAGATTGTTACGAATGAATCAGCCTTATCTTATACACTGATTTGATGGGCACATCCATCATAGAGGAAGGTGTTATTTGTGGAATCTCTTCCTCCAGTGAATTGTTCAATTGTCCCCTAAGTTTCTTGACCAGATGTGGAAGGACTTATACCTTACAGAATCATACATTACAGAAAATGTCAGGCTGTTGCTTGACGAGTCTGTCTATTTCTATTCACTGTTTCCTGCCAGCTGTCCCATTCTAGAAACATGTCCATATATTCGCCCCAATCCACTCAGATTTGATTTTGCAAACTGGGCTTGGAGCTTTACCAAAACTTTTCTAAAAATCTAAATGTTTTACATCCATTGCTTCTCTTTCATTTGTCTCCCAGTTTGTTTCTCAAACATAATTCCCATTTCATAAATCTACGTTAGTGTTGTCTATGAACATTACTTTCAACCCCAATAATTTCTCCTAAACCATTTACTTACTATGTTCTATGTACTCTATCATTTTCCCACACCAGACTTGGTTTTCCTTGTATTGTTTGAAAGTTCTGTGAAGACAGAACTGAAGTAGTGGCTTCATTGTGCTGCCATTTCCGTGTTCCCCATTCTCTATTCTCTGGTTTCAAACTGTAAGGAAACTGCACTTGTTTTCTCATATTTCTCACATTGCCATGATTTATCAAGTTATTACAGTTCACTCTTATAACCCTTGCGAATATACTCTTCAGAAATTCATCAATCCCTGCCTGAAACTGCTCAATAATTGACCTTCCACACCATACACTCACAGGGGCATAGACTGTGCCAACAGAAGTACAGCAGGATCTATATTTGTCCCACTTCCCTACAGCAGGCCCATAGCCTGGCAGTACTTTTTTAATGATTGTGAGGTTACCTGTGATAATTCCGCTCTCAGGAAGTTATCCCAGAACACAATACCCTCGAGGTGAATAAAAGTTTAAATCCTCTCTGAACCTCAAACTCTCCATTTTAAAAGTGTGCTCCTTTGTTCTTGACCCTCTGACTAAAAGGAACAGCTGCTGTCTATCCACCCTGTCCGTGTCGCTTATAATCTTAGCCGTCAGAATCATGGACCCCTCAGCTTTCTCTGTTCTTTATTCCGTTCGACTTGTCCGTGTAGAATATCGTGGAATTCTTCCTGATCTCGCCTACTTGTACTTCTCCATGTCCTTCTGTTATTCAGTCCGCTCTATGTTTCTAAGTTTCACTACAATCACCTATCATGTTTTGAAACTCGAGATCACAGGCTGTTTTTCCACATCAGACAATCTTGCCATTTTAGGGATTAATCTGGATAATACGTTTTGCAGTTCCTCTGTAGTCAATATATTCTTTCTTAGATTGGGACTCCAAACGATACAAAATACTCTAAGTGTAGTCTCATGAGCACTCGATGCAACTGGTGCACGACATCCTCTATATTCCAATTGCATTCACATGAATGTAAACCTATTTTTTACTTTCCCACTTGCATACATTCTTCCTAATACCCCTCGCTTTAACTTTTCTTATGAGGTTACTGTTTGAGTTCTTTGAAAAAAAAGCTCATGACTATACAACTATACGTTACATTCTTCATTGCCTTTGTTCACAAGAATTATCTTCAACCCATTCCAAAAAAATGTTTGCCACTTCTGGTTTTCCTTTCATCGGTACATTCTCACACTCCCCAGTTATTTTACTACCTTCTATATATCTAGTAGCATGTTCTTTGTAATGGAATCCAACAGATACCTGACTGTGGATGACAAGATAACTGGTCTGTAGTTCACCATTCACCAAATTCATCCTTTCCTAAACTGTTGGATAATATTTATAACCTTTGCCTTATCCAGATTGGCTAAATGCCTTTCGGAAATATGTCGGAAAATAAAGTGAAAATCCGCGATGCAATCAACATGTCTATTGCTGCTTCCTCTGAAATTCTTGTATGAAGTACATCTAGTCTGTCAGATTTATAAATACTCAATTCAGCTTTCTTTTCAAAGATGACGATAACACTGATAAGAATGATCTTAGACTTTACTTGCACAAGTCCCAGGGTCACTTGGTATTTCGGAAAGAAATTGTGGACATTCTTCCATGAAGATAGACACAAAGAAACAGTTTCTTTTCCCTGCGATTTCTCTGTTCTCTGCAATAAAGTATCCTGAACACGCACCAACTGTTCCACATTTGACCTTGTTTTTATTTTTTTCATACATCGATAGACGCTTTTTAGCAGTCTTTATGTTTTTCTTTCGTTTGCACGCTTTTTCTCTTTCTGATTTTCTTCTCAGTTTCTTGGTCATCCTTTGCTGGGTCCTACATTTCACTGAATCCACTGGCTCACTGCAACACTTGGCATTTTTCTAAGCTGCCTCCGTTCATCTAATAGGTAGATGAAGGTGGGGTTGAAAGTGATAGTCGGAGAGGATGGAGGGTGGACCAGACTGATAGGAAGGAAGTTGGACACATAGGAACATTCAAAAGGGCGGTGCTGATTTGGAAGTTTGGAGTAGGATAAGGCGGGGTTAGGGGAAATGGTGAAATGGGGAAATCCACTATGATCCCCTGTGGCTGGAGGATCCCAAGACAGAAGAGGAAGCTTTCTTCCTCCAGGCTTCTGGTGGCTCGTATTTGGTGATGGAGCAGGCCCAGGACCCTCATGTCCTTGACAGAGTGGGAAGGGCAATTAAACTGCTCAGCCACAAGGTGATGGATTTGTTCAATGTGGCTATCCCAGAGATGTTCTCTGAAATGATTCACAAGTTGACCTACTGCCTGGCCAATGTAGAGAAGACTACATTGGGTTGAATGGATGCATTAGATGAAGCTTTTCTGTCTCCCTTCGTCACCTATCAATTTCAACCCCACCTTCATCCACCTATCACAATCCCAGCTGTCTCGCCCCTGCCGCAGCCCCTTCCCATTTAAATCTCAGCCCCCTTGGCACATAAGCTTCATTCCTGATGAAGGGCTTATGCCCGAAACACCGATTTATCTGCTCTTAGTATGCTGCCTGACTGTACTTTTCCCACACCACACTCTTCGATTCTGATCTCGAGCATGTGTAGTCCCCACTTTCTCATTACACCTTCATGGCTTGCATACTCAGATTTATCACGGTTACTTCAAATAAAAAAAAATGTCGTGTACTCAAACAGCATAAAAGAAAACCAATACATTGTGGTCACTGTTCCCAAAAGGTCCTTTCCAGCAAAAGTTTCAATTAGTTCTTCTGATCACTCGACACCAATCCCTAAATAACCTGATCTCGAGCTCAGTGCTCGACGTAATGTTAATGTAAACCATCTCACACGTGGTCATGAAATCCATTTTTCCCAACATTAGCATTCAGTTGGATTAACACAGTTTAGATATAATTTAAACAGTACATTATTACTGAAGTACCCACGAATGTGTATATCTCATTTCCTGTTTTAGAACATGGCCAGAATTTGTATTGCGTCTTTCACTTAGATATATAACTCCCATCAATGTTTGCTCCTCCTTGCTGTTTTTGCGCTCCACCATACTAGATTCTGTGGAATCTGAGCGACGTGGGCTCTGGGGAGATTAGTGGTAGAGATCATCTCGCCACATCATTTATGATCTTCTCTAACTGTAATTTCTCCAGACCTCCCGTTATGCTGATGGAGCAGAGAAGGGCAATGATCTTCCAACAATGCTCTGTATTCCCCCAGAGAGCTGAGACAACTCTAACCTGGGTGGGAACTTTACAGCAGGCTGGTAAAGTGTTGCTGCTGCTGTACAGAGCGATCACATCTGGAGTAGTGTGTACAGATTTAGCCTCTTCTACGAAGAAAGGATGTTGTTATATTGGAAGCAGCTCAGAGGTGATTCCCTCAACTGATTCCTGCAATGAAGGTGCTCGCTTATAATGAAAGATTGATCAGGTTGACCCAGTAGCCATTGTAGTTTACAAAAATTAAAGATGATCTTTTTGAACATGGATGACAGAAGGAGTTAACAAGTGAAGTGAATTACACAGATAATGGAGGAATCCATTCCGTTCTCCAGTCTGTTACGCAGGAACAGCAGGAGGATACACAAGCCTTCAAACCTGTTACACCAAAACAGAACGAGGCTATTCAACACCTGGAGCCTGATATACATTTACAGAAGGAGGCCAATCAGCCACTTGAGCCTATAACAGTAGGCCATGCTGCACCAGTATCCTGTTAAACAGCAACAGGATCAGTCCATTCAGCCTCCTCAAGTCTGTTACATAGGAACTGGAAGAGGTCACACAGTGACTGGAGAGTGTTACACTGGGATAACAGGAGGCCATTCAGACCCACCGAGACTATTGCAGGGAATTTGATAAGGATGAAAACTATCTGAGACTTCTTTCATGAGAAAGGAAGAGGTAATTTAGACACGTGTCTGTTGTATGGGAACAAGAGAAGACCAATCAAACCCTTGATCACATCACTGGGATACATGAGGAGACCGTTCATATATATCCACCTGTTATGGAGAAGTATGAGAAGACTCATCAGCCCCTCAAAATGTTACACAGCAACAAGAAGATTCCATAATCTCCCAATCCTCTAAAGCACCAACAGGAGGAGATCATTCTGGCCTTGTAGATAGCAATATGGGAACACCAGAAAGACGTCAGCCCATCGATATTGTACACCAGCAGGATGGTGAGTCCATTCAGCCACACGTGGCTCTTACTCAGCAATTGGAGCAGACCATTTAATGCCTTGTGCCCATTAAACAGGAATTCTAAGAAACCGTAAAGGTTTTCAAAAGGGAAGAGCTTGTAATAATAGTATACATTAGGGAGTAAAGTGTAAATATATACTATTGTAATTTAAGGCACATTTTTAGAGTCCATTGTTCAGGACATTTGGAAACTCAAACCACAATTCGTCAGAGTCAATATTGTTTCCGAAGACTAAATCGTGTTTGAATTGTTTGCTTGAGTTATTTGAAGATGTCACAAACAAGGTGGATCGTGGGAATCCTGGAGATGGAACATATCTGGTCTTCCTGAAGGCATCGGATATGTCGCTTCTCCAAAGAGTAAATGGTAAGATCAGACAACTTGGGTTTAGGAGTAATTTATTAGCTTGGATGGAGGATTGGTTATCCAACAAAATATAGTCAGGTGGAATAAATGTGTCATTTTCTTTTGGCAAATGCAGTTTGTGCCATTGATTTCAGTACTCATGCCTCAAGCATTTGCAATCGATGGTATTACTGTACTCGGTTGACGGGAGAGAAATTACAATGCCCTCATTTTCAGATAACACGAACATCAATGGGAAATTACTTCAGAATGATGATGCAAGAGATTTTAAAACATATGGATAGGTTGGGAGAATGGGCCAACATTTAGCAAGGAAAATTAATGTAAATAAATATGGGGCTATTCAAGTTGGCCAGTATAATAGAAAGACAAATTATTATCTAAATGGAGAGAAAGTTCAAAGTGTTTAGGTGCAGAGGGACCTGGGTGTCTGCTTGCATATCGCAGAAAACCTGCACGCGGGTACTGCAAGTAATGAGAAATGCAAGCATAATTTCAGTGTTTATTTACAAAAGGATAGAGTAGAAAGGTAGGGAGTGTTGGTGTAGCTATGCAAGGCATTAGTGAGGCTGCAACTGGAGTACCGTTTGGGTGTCCTGCAGAATGAGGTATTTCCATTGGAGGCAATTCAGAAGAGCTTCATTTGATTGATTCCATATTTGAAGTGTTTGTCGTATGGAGTAATTGAGCAGTTTAGGCCTATATTCTCCAGTTTATAAGAATGAAAGGAGATCTCATTGAGGTCTGTAAAATGCTAAAAGTAATTGAAAGTGTAGATATGGAGTGGATTTTTTTTCATGTGGCGCAATCTACAACAAGAGTGTAGAGTTTTAGGATGGAGAGATGGCAGGAAAGTGGAACAGAGGCCGCGTTGACATCAGCCTCATCGCGGGGCTGGATACCTCACAAATGTTCCGTGTTCTTATTCAACTCTTCTACTGTGTTGCCCAGGAATGGGGGAAGACTAGGTATCATACAGAAAGCAGGCAATCAGGATAAATCAGTTAGAGAGAATGTTACCAGTAGGGTCACACAGTGACCAGTGCTGGGTTCTCAACTATTTACAGTCTGTATTAATGATCAGGAGGATGGAAAAGATATACAGATGCTGAGTTTGGTGATGTCCATAGAACCATGAGGCCATAAGACATAGGAGTGGAAGTAAGGCCATTCGGCCCATCGAGTCCACTCCGCCATTTATTCATAGCTGGTGGGCAATTCAACTCCACTGACTCGCATTCTCCCCGTAGCCCTTAATTCATTGTGACATCAGCAATTTGTCAATCTCTGCCTTGAAGACATTTAGCGTCCCAGACTTCACTGCACTGCGTGGCAATGAATTCCACAGGCCCACCATTCTCTGGCTGAAGAAATGTATCCGCATTTCAGTTCTGAATTGACCCCCTCTAATTCTGAGGCTGTGCCCACGGTTCCTAGTCTCCTCGCCTGACAGAAACAATTTCCTAGTGTCCACCCTTTCCAATCTATGTATTATCTTGTAAGTTTCTATTAGATCTCCCCTTAACCTTTTAAACTCTAATGAATACAATCCCAGGATCTTCAGCCGTTCCTCATATTTTCGACCGACCATTCCAGGGATCATTCGTGTGAATCTCCGCTGGACACACTCCAGTGCCAGTATGTCCTTCCTGAGGTGTGGGGCCCAAAACTGGACACAGTACTCCAAATGGGGCCTAACTAGAGCTTTATAAAATCTCAGTAGCACATTGCTGCTTTTATATTCAAACCCTTTTGAGATAAATTACAACATTGCATTCGCTTTCTTAATCACGGACTCAACCTGCATGGTTACCTTTAGAGAATCCTCGACTAGCACTCCCAGATTCCTTTGTACTTTGGATTTATGAATTTCTCACCGTTTTAAAAATAGTCCATGCTTGTATTCTTTTTTTCCAAAGTGCAAGACCTCTCATTTGCTCCCATTGAATTCCATCAACCATTTCCTGGACCACTCTCCCAAACTGTCTAGATCCTTCTGCAGCCTCCCCACTTCCTCAGTATACCTGCCTGTCCACCTAACTTTGTATCATCGGCAAACTTAGCTAGAATGCCCCCAATCCCCTCATCCAGATCATTAATATATAACGTGAACAGCTGCGGCCCCAACACTGAACCTTGCGGGACACCGCTTGTCACCAGTTGCCATTCCGAAAAAGAACCCTTTATACCAACTCTCTGCCTTCTGTCAGACAGCCAATCCTTAATCCATGCCAGTAGCTCACCTCAAACTCCATGGGCCCTCACCTTACTCAGCAGCCTCCCGTGTGGCACCTTATCAAAGGCCTTTTGGAAGTCTAGATAGAGCACATCCACTGGGTTTCCCTGGTCTAACCTACTTGTCACCTCTTCAAATAATTGTTATGTCGCTGTGATAAGCAAGAGTTTAAATTATCAAGAGAGGGTGGAGAGTCTGCAAATAGATTCAGAGAGGTAAAGACAATAGATAATAGTTTGGCAGGTGGAATTTAAAATGATATAACCTGTCATTCCATATACAGGAATAATGGAAGGCAGTATGTTACTGAAATGGAGTGGGATTACAGGAATTAATGATACTGTGTACTGGGGGGTTCACTCAGACCCGTTCAGACATGGGAGGTTTTGCTCCATCCCTGATCGTCAGCTCCCAGACACTCCATGTGACCCCATTGCTCTCTGTACAAATGGAATACTTTAATGTGGTTGATTGGTGGTGGGGATGGTGATTTGAAACGTGCAACAAGGGGAGGCCTTTATCCAAGATATATTCATTTCTTTCCACGTGGAGACCCGATGACAATGGGAATGGCTGACTGCTTCTGAATGAAGAGGCCGTGACTGCTGCCAGGACAGTGGGTATTTACCAACATGATGTACGGTGCATTGGTACACTGTTACAGTAAAAAAGAGATAGAGCTTCTTCAGTTCCTCTACCTCTCCCCATTGACATGAGTACTCTGCAGATACCATGCACACCATCGGGAATCCCACTATACTGGATACACCCGGCAGCTCCCTGCTGTGGGAGAAACAATCTATTTACCTCATCCACCAAACATATCCTCCAACACCGAATGGTGACATTGATGCTGAGATACTGGGAGATGATGGATATGTCACCTAGTGCTGCCTGGACAGTTCTGGAACATAGAAGCTGAATGAAACAGTGACCCTAACAGCCACAGGCAGCGCCATCCTCCCCCTGGTGTGAAGCTGCAGGACATGTTGAAGGAGGTGACACCGCTCTGTGACCAGCTCCTTGTTCAGTCAGGGCCCCTCACACTCTGCTCCTGGGTTAAGTGAAGCTTGGGAAGCTGTTCCTGGAAAACCCGATGTGGATACAGCAGATTCCTTTCCCCCCACACACTCACTGCGTGGTTTCAGAGCTTCTCCTCTCTGCAGCCTCTGCTCCATTTGTTGTTCATGTTGCAGACCCAGATGCTGTAACTACAGCCCCCATGCTCCATCCCGAGTTGGGTCAACAAATCCTCAGGTCTCCCTGAATGTCTGAGGCAGCTCACAGCACAACCTCCAGCAAATCAGCCCCAGCCTCTCCACTAAATTTTCAATTATAGGAGCCAGTCAGAAACCCCTCAGTACAAGTGTTGTGGACCAGAGCAGATCCCCCCCAGAATGTTTTAAGAAGACCGCTTAGACCCAAACCTTTCCTTATTTTGAATATAGATGTGAAGTGTGCTTTCCAGATGTGTTGTGACTGGTCAAACCACTCAACATTAAGCAAAATATAATCTATTAAAATGCTTTAGTTAAAATACAATCAAAGGAAAGGACATTTTGGAATAGCTTATAAGTTGGAACACTTACACAAACAACAGATACCGTACCTTCTTGGTTTACACCGCTTGACACAAAGATATATTCAAATACAGATACTTACAGAAGTTTTCCAATCCAGGGGGAAACAAAATCAACAGAGATCTCAGAGAAAAAAGCAGCTATGGATCATGTAATAAAACTTCCAACCCTTTTGGGAGCCCCAGCAGCTTCTGAATGCTTCAGCTAAAAACAAAACGAGAAACCCTGGTCTGGGAAAGGTGGCCACTGCCCTTCCATTGTTATCATCGTTTTAATGAAACCTAAAGTCTTTCTCAGTTATTTACTTGGAGTGTTTTCAGACAGCAGTTCTGCACCTCTGCCTTGAAAACCTCTCTTAAAAAAAAACGCAAGAAAAAATACAGTGGTACTATTCTCACAACTCCATCTTTAATATAATAATCCATCAATATACAAAGGTGGATTCATTTTAGACCTCCTAATCTTACTCTATTAGTAGACTGAAATGCATATACTTTACATTGATTCTGAGCATACAAATGTTCACAACTCGATTCGATTTCAGTCATTTTACTCCTGCCACAGAATGCATTTGCCTTTCTTCATCCAAGTCTCCACAACGTTCAAAACGTAGGTTTTCTCGCCCTGTCACCTGTATAATTTCAAACTGAATGGCAGCAATAATAAGCTCAATCGAAACAAACTGGTATTTCTCTCCCTAAACTTCTCCAAAAACTTTACCGGGTCACGATCAGTGATCAAGATTTGTCTCATGTATGTTATTCACAATTTAAATGCTGAAATGTTGTAACGCCAACACCAAGCTCAAAGCCTCCTTCACCATTGCGGAATAAATCTATTGATGTTTCCACTGGACACTCCAATCACACGTTACATAATGGAGCACTTCTCATCTCTCCAATAGTCCTTCTGAATGGCATAGCTCCTCATGTCTCAGCATAACAGAGTTACGTACTTCTGTACCTCTTAATGCTCTAATCTCTTTACCTGCTACTCTTGGCCTATGCCAATAAACCTTACTCTCACAGGTATATGTTTTAAGAAGATCTCGCACATTCTTCTCAATCTCTGACAGAAACCAAACTTTGATTTCTGAACTAAGTCATCATCATCAGACATTTCATCTTCTAATCTTGCCGTTTTAATTCTCTGCTCTTCCACACGTGTTCTTACGACTGCAGGAAGTGAATTGTTGAATTTCTCCAAAATAAGAATCTCTCTAACATTTTGATAGGTTTGCTCTGTTTTTAATACCCTTACCCACCTTTCAAAATGACTTTGATTGATCCTTTCAAACTCAATGTGGCGTTTAACCAGGGACCCTTTTTTAAATTCCTGAAACGCTGTCTGTCAGCATCTGGCACAATGTCATATGCACTTCAGATGGCTTTCTTCACATCCTTATACTCCCAGATACCTCCTCCGATAGAGATGCAAATACCTATCAGCTTTGTTTGGATCAGCTAACTTCACATGGTCACTGAGCACTGCGTTTGTTTTGCCACGTTCTCAAATTAAATTCCAAAGGCTTCCCCATCCTTCTCATCAAATTTAGATAATGCCTGGGTGCATTTAAACAGAACCCCATTAGACCATTGGTTACAATAAAGTTGCTTAACCGCACTATCTTACTCATCCCACCGACCGTCTACCTTCATCTCTGCCTTCTGTGTCAACTTTCCTCTCTAACTGCTAACATTTTAAGTTGAAACTCTGCTCTTCTTCTGTGCTTTTCTCTCTTTCTTCTTCATTTTTTTCATTTTCTTTTATTTATGCTTTTCATCATAATTCAAACTGTTTCAATTTCTTCTCATGTTCAAAGTGCCTCATTTGAAATTGAATTTTCGCCATTTCCAAAGAGTCTGATGGCGGTTCCACCAAATGTAATTGCTGTAACTATCTCTCATTTTCTCACAAACACAACCCCAACTCCAGCTTGTCTGTTAATTCCTACAGCTTTGCCTTCATTATCTTTTGTAAAACACCCAACTTCACTTCCTCCACACCCAGAAAACTCTGAATGACTGAAAGAATCTTTATACACAAGACACTTTTTAAACCAACCGAATTCAACATCCGGAAACAAAGACACTAACAACTACCATACGCGACCTTTGAACGCAATAGTCTCCCGGTGAATAATCTTCAGTGTCTGCATGAGCTTATTCTGGATTCTCTGGTTTCCTCCCACAATCCAAAGATGTGCATGTCAGGTAAATTGGCTATGCTAAATTGTTCATAGTTTTCAGGGAGGTGTAGGTTAGGTACCTTAGTGGGGTTAAATGTGTAATAATAGGGTAAAGGAATGGGTCTTGGTAGGTTCCTCCTCGGAGGGTCGGTGTGGACTTGTTGGGTCGAATGCCCTGTTTGCACACTGTAGGGATTGTAATTCTAAACCCAATTTGGTATTATCGATTTAGAACCAGGCAAGAGTCCACAGTTTGCTACAGACAAGCTAGACTGCCTCAAACTATTTTATCAGGATAGCTTGGATGCCAAACCTTTCTTATTTTAAAGATAGATGTGAATTGGGTGTTCCAGATGTGATGCTACTATTTAAACCACTCACCATTAAGCAAAACACAATATATTTAAACATTCTACTGAAAATCCATTCAAAATGATGAGGAATTTAGAATAATTTAACTATTGGAAACCTTTACCGAATAATGGATACAGTACCTTCTACAGATGAACTGTTCCAATATACTAACATCACATAAGCACACTCCTTGGCATAAAGGAACATTGAGACATACATTCTTGCATACAGTTCTCCAATCCAGTAGGAATCAGTATCAAGTCAGGTTTCAGAAGGTAGCAGCTGGGGATAAGATACTAGGCCGTTGTTACTACTATTTATTAAAAAACCCTAAAAGCATCGTAAGTCATTTACTTGAGCCGTTATCAGTAAGCAGTTTGGCCTTTAAGGTCTCTTATTTTATAAAAAGAAGAAAATAACTTTTTCTTAAAAAGTGACAGCATTGTCACACAATTGAGATGCCTGGTCCTTTACTCTAGGAACTTCTTCGTTTTACTGATCGCAAGGTCCACTGAGAGGGACAAATTCCGGTACAGACCAAGTTACAAGGATTTGTCCCATAACTTTCAAAACACCCCTGTCCATGGACCATCACATGGGACATACCGGGAAGTGAACAACAGCCTGATACACACCATTTCACTGTTTCTGAGCTTCACAATGCCAGCACTCGATACACGAGGGAGCCAAAAGCTAAGCCAAGACAAATATACAGAGAGACAGAAAGATTCACATTAATGATAGAAAGAGATAGTTAATTAACTGAAAAGATGTTGTGGAAATATGGGGAAACAATCAGGGCAGTGGGACTAACTGGAGAAGTGAGATCTTCGAGAGTAAACTTACAAGAATGAGAACATTGAATGAAGGCATTGTCAGATCAGCAGGAATGATTTGTTACAACAAATTCTGAATCTGCTTCAGACAACATCACAAACAACATAAACTGGGTCAAGATGACAGCCCAGCATGGAGAGCTGTGTAGACCATGCCAGTGTGTTGCTCAGTAAACTGCACAATCTGCCAATCATAGAGAGTATTGCAAACTTGACTATCATATGCTAACCGACTCGCATCAGATTCCTGCCTACAATGGGAAGATTTTGCTGCGTGTGTGTGTGTGTTCATCAGAAACTGAGGGAAAGTGCGTGTGTGCGCGCGATTGGCGTGGCTGAATGTGAAACTCATTGCTTGAGAAGGAACGCACATGGAGGAAATTATTTTAAATATGAACAACTGGCAGGCTCTTTGTTAATGGACAGAGAGAACGAGAGAAGTTGCATGGACATATGAGATAAAATGTTTGAGAATGTCAAAATAAAGGCATTGCCAGACACAATAGCAATATACATTGGCGTGCACATGAATGGCAGGTGGATGGGAGTTTGGTGTGAGTTAGAATCAGATTTGATTCGGCAGGTTTGAAGCCTGAGTGTCAGCAGCAGATCATTAACTTCATTAAGACGGTATTTTAGCTCAAGGTTCAAACTGCAGGTGGAATTAACCAGTCAGATATATTCTGGAATGGTGAGTATTTCAAGTTAGAAATGGTCAGGGTATGGCGTCAGGAATCAGCTCATGGACAAAGGGATCACCCACAGTTGTGACTTGTCTGCTTCAACCGCAGATATTGGCCAGGGATGGGAGGGAAACAGTGGAAGGAAGTGGTGTTTGTAACCAGAACAGTGCAGAGTGACCTCCAAGCTCTGAATACTTCAATAACAAAGGCAATGATACAACACGTTGTAGTTCTCCTCTGGAACTGAATAGGTCAACATAGAGATCCATGAGTATCCCATAGAGACCCAGAGCAGAGAGGGAGACAGTAATTGAATACATTCATTGATGTAGTTAATTGTAGTCTGTAGAGTGAATATATGGATTGAGAGTTTCAACAGGTAAATAATCGAGACAAGAAGTGCAGACTATTTGAAAGAACAATAATAGTCATAACTGCTTTATAGAAAGAAAAATCTGGACGGTGACACTTACCAGGAACACCGACGAGAGCCAGGAAAGGATAATAAAAATATTCAATAATGAGAGGAGCATAATAGAATCGCAATGATAATGACCACCAATAAAATGCAGAAAGATACCAAACATAATTGGATAAACTCCAGTCTATTGTTGGAACATGCCAGTCTAATGTTCCCAGATTATGATACATTTTTGTAACATTCCAG
Organism: Chiloscyllium punctatum; assembly: GCF_047496795.1. Taxonomy (NCBI): domain Eukaryota; kingdom Metazoa; phylum Chordata; class Chondrichthyes; order Orectolobiformes; family Hemiscylliidae; genus Chiloscyllium; species Chiloscyllium punctatum. The sequence continues at coordinate 64,564 of NW_027310261.1, forward strand.
TCCAATCTTCCCAGATTATGATACATTTTTGTAACATTCCAGTCTAATGTTCTCAGATTCTGATCCATTGTTGGAACATTCCAGTCTAATGTTCTCAGATTCTGATCTCTCCTCCCCCTCTCTCCAAATCCGCTGATCCCTGTCAGTGCTGTCGGTGATGGCCCCGCCCACATTATGGGATAACACATTGAACGGCGCCTATTTATCATTTAAAGATGGAAACCCTCCACTGGAATAATAAGAATCCATGGAGATTGGCATTAGTCACAGTCACTGAACAACCACTGGGAAACCAAGCAAAGGCTATGACAACGGATGAATGGGCACTGCACAACAATCCACAAGCAGAGGTGTTCCCTCACAGTTGGGGAACACTTCAGTGGTGCTGGATATTCAACCTCGGACCTTCTGGTGACCATCCTCCAAGCCGAACTTCAGGACAGGGCGCAGTGAAAAGTGGCCAATCATAGGCTGATAGCTAATTTCGATACACATATGTAGGGCCTCAACCGGGACCTTGGGTTCATGTCACATTGGGCGGCACGGTGGCACAGTGGTTAGCACTGCTGCCTCACAGCGCCAGAGATCCGGGTTCAATTCCCGCCTCAGGTGACTAACTGTGTGGAGTTTGCACGTTCTCCCCGTGTCTGCGTGGGTTTCCTCCAGGTGCTCCGGTTTCCTCCCACAGTTCAAAGATGTGCAGGTCAGGTGAATTGGCCATGCTAAATTGCCCGTAGTGTTAGGTAAGGGGTAAATGTATGGGTGAAACTGTAGGGGTATGGGTGGGTTGCGCTTCGGCGGGGCGGTGTGGACTTGTTGGGCCGAAGGGCCTGTTTCCACACTATAAGTAATCTAATCTAATCTAATTACAGGTGACCACCATTGCACTACACGCATACATACGGAAACAAATGTACGCAGACACACACACACTCCCTCAGAGACTTAGGGCACTCTACACACATATCCATTCTCTCTCACTGATAGTCCAGACACGCACACACACTCCCACACTCACACATGCACCCCCTCACAGACTTAAGACACTCTACATCACGACACACTCATACATTCTCTCTCACACTCACAACCCTCCAATCCAGACAGACACAGACACACACACAAACCGACAAAGACCCACATGAACACATATATTTTGTGGGATGAACTTGTACTTGCAGAGTTACATTGTAATTTGCTCAAAAGCTGCATGAATTCACGTAAAACTCTGAGCTCAAAAAAGGCATGGATTCATATAGAACTCTGTTATCTCACTTTTCAGATTAGAATCAATCTAAACATCATGGCATAGACAGAGAACACAGGGGGCTAACACCTTCGACATATTGTATAGCTAAAACTCACTGTTGCAGGTAACCTGAGAATGCAACATTAAAAAAAGGTTTTGTGATTTACACATGAATGAAGTGAAACTATTGTGGTATTCTAACAGATGAAAGACTCAACATTTCGTCAAGTTATTTTTCAATGTATAATTTGAGTTACATCACACTGTAGGTTTGTAGATAATACCAAATTTGGCGGTGTTGTCCACAGTGAAGAATGATCTCTCAGACTATAATGGGACCTTGTTTAGGTGAACAGAGCAGTGGCAGATAGAGTATATTTTGCTTACATGTGAGGTGTTGCATTTTGGCAGACAAATCAAGGCTAGACATATAGGTAGAGTCCTTCGAAAGCTGCCAATCAAGGAGAACTCCATAGAAATTATCGAATCCCGACAGTTAAGAAACAGGCTTTTCGGCCCATCGAGGCCACACCGATCCTCTAAACAATATCCCACTGGAAAAACAGCTGTCCTATTCCTCTGAGCCTGCATTTCCCATGGCTAATCCATCTCCCCTACACATCCCTGGGTACGGTGCGCAATTTAGCATTGCCAATCTACCCTTACCTGTATATCCTTATACTGTCAGAGTAAAAGATAGCACATGGAGGAAACTCAGGCAGACACAGGGAGAATGTACAAACTCCACACAGCCAGTCATTCAAGGATGGAATCAATCCGAGGTCACTGCTCTGTGAGGCAGCAAATCTAGCCTAGTGGTGCAGGTTCTCTGTTGCTTGAAAGTGCTGTCACAGAGAGATAGCGCAGTGATGAAGGCATTTGGTGATTTTCCCTTTATTGGTGCGTGCTTTGATTCGAAGCGTTTGCATGACATGTTAAATCTGTACAGGACATTGATTTGTCCACTTTTGTAATATTGCCTTTAATTCTGGTCTCCCTGCTGTCGGAAAGGCGTTGTCAAACTTGAAAGGGTGCAGAAGAGATTTAAAAGAATGTTGCAAGTGTTGGAGGGTCAGAGTTACAGGGAGAGATTGAATAGGTTGAGGTTGAGGGGGGACCTTAAAGGTTTTTATAAAATCATGAGGGGCATAGATAAGGGAAACAGTCAATGTCTTTTCCCAGGATAGACGAGTTCAAAATTAGAAGACGAAGGTTTAAGGTGAGAGGAGAAAGATTTAAAAAGGGACATGAGGAACAACATTTTCACACAGAGACTGCTGTGTGTATGGATTGAGCAGACAAAAGAGGTGGTGGGGGCAGGTACAGTTACACCATTTAAAAAGCATTTGGATGGATACATGCATGGGAAGTGTGTGGAGGGAGATGGGCAAATGGCTGGCAAGGGGGACGAGATTAACCTAGAATATTTGGCGGTATGGATGACCAGACGGAACGATCTTTTTCCATGCTGTACACCTCTGAGAGTCTATTGACTCTTCAGTGTATAACATGGGAACAGGAGGAGGCTATTCAGCATCTGATTTCTGCCAGTCGTCTTGTTTGCTCAATTACAGAGAGTCAAATACAAAAATACATCATTCAGATTTTGATGGTGTTTTACAGAAACAGGAGAAAGGCCTTTAGTCAAGAAAAGCTGTAAAGAATGTGAAGAGGCCATTCAGTCCCTCAATTCCATTCCACAGGAGCAGCAGGTGAGCACAGAGCTATTGGAGCCTGTTACTCAGGAGCAGGAGGAGGACATCTACTTTCCCAAACTTGGGATCAGGAGGGAGTCATTCAACTGCTTGAAACTGGGGCACAGGGACAGGAGACAAACACTCAACTGTTCGAGATGGGGACACAGGAACAGGAGGAAATCATTCAACTGCTGAAAACTGGGGCACAGGGAAATCTAGAGGCTAGTGAGGCCCGAAGATCTTGTTACGGAGGAACTGGAGGAGGTGCCTCTCTCCCCACCAGTATGGGACACTGGGAGAGAAGGGGAGTTTGCTTGGAACAAACAGAAATATATGAATAACTTGCATCAGTGGTCCATTCAATCCTGCCCCACCATTCACTAAGACCACGTCTGATCTGATGGTGATTCCCTCATTCCATTTTACGGAGACCCCCTCTCTGCAGCCTCTGCTCCATTTCTTGGTCATGTTTCAGACTCAGATGCTGCAACAACAGTCACCATCACTCATCCAGAATTGAATAGACCACTAATGGAACTTACTCATATATTACTGTTTGTTCCAAGCAAACTCCCCATCTCTCCCAGTGTCCCATACTGGTGGGGACTGAGTCTAACCAGATGATTCAGGATTTGAAGAGTCCAATCACAAGAGTGAAAACACAAAATAAAGGCATTGCCAGATCTTTAGTTCTCTCACTTTCGCAATCCAACTCACAATTCCTACCCTTCCATTACATATTCAGGATGGAGCACTGTGTAGATCCGGCTAGTGTCTGCTGAGTGCAACCCAGCAAGGTCCAGATGAAAGTCTCTGCAGCCCACACCAATGCTGGATCTATAATCCTGGGCTAAATGTCCAGCATGGGGAGCTGTGCAGTCTGCACTGGTTCATTCATATATAAACCCAGGTTGTTTCATTGTTCGGTAACACTGTGTTAGATCACTGCCCAGTGTGGGGAAACATGTAACCAATGCTGAAAGTGACAGGATGTGCTGTTCCCATCCATTTACAGCTCCATATTTCCACTGTACCTTGACAAGGTGTGCTACGAATGTGAAAGTTACTGCAAGGAAGAGATGTAAATGGAAACAATTTAAATACCAATAGTTCTGATTAAGGCATGTATCACTCTAGTATTTAAAGATGAAATAACTGAGATAATATCCAATAAGGTTTTGTGAATGGTGCAAACAAGTAAGAGGGGGATGGTGATGTTATAGTGGTTGCATTACAAGCCTCCAAATTATCAATGGGAATTAGTAGAACAAATATGCAGGGAGACTGCCGAGACTTGCAGGAGCAATAGGGTTGTCATAACGGGTGATTTTAATTATCCTAACATAGACGGAGAGTTCTAAAGTGTTAAGAAGTTAGATGGAACGTAATTTGTTAAGTGTGTTCAGGAAAGGTCCCACAAGCAATATATAGAGTATCCTACTCGGGAAGGGACAAACTCGACCTACTGTTGGGAAATAGGGCTGTATAGGTGACGGAGGTAAAGTGGGGGAGCATTTAGGGAAAAGTGACCAGAGCTGTATTAATGTTAAAATAGTTATGGTAGGGCCAAAATTGCACCATGGATTCAATTTCTAAATTGGGGCAAGGCGAATTTTGTTCGAATTAGGCAGGGGATTGCAGGGCTTGATTGGAGTAGTGTGTTTCCAGGTAAAAGGATCCAGGGAAAGTGGGAGGGCTTCAAAAGTGAGATAGCTCGAGTTCAAGGTCTATATGTCCCTGTGAGTGTGAAGGGAAAGTGAGGCTGGAAGAGAGAACCCTGGATGACAAGAGATATTGAGGCTCTGACCAGAAAGAAAGGAGGTGTCGCTCAGGTACAGGCAGCTGGGACCAAGGGAATCTCTGGAGGTGCACAGGGGATACAGGAGTTTACTGAAGAAGGAAATCAGCAGGGCTAAAGTGGGGTATGAGATAGCCTTGGCTGAGCAGATTAGGGTGAATCCAAATTCAGTATAGTAAAGAAAAAGAACAACTAGAGAGAGAATACGACGCCTTAAAACTCAAAATGGGCATACATGTGTAAAAATTCAAGAGATGGGTGGAGACATGAAGACCTGTGACCTTTTGGAGGTTAGTTGTGATATCTTGGTACAGTCCATATCACAGTGGAGGTTCTGTTGGACATATTAGAATGCACAAAGTCAGATAAATCTCTTGGTCTTGGCCAGATATATCTAAGAGCACTGCACGAGGCGAGACAAGATAGTTCAGGGGCAAGGTCCCGGAAGACTGGGCAGTCGCAAATGTTGTGCCCTTATTCAGAAGGGCTGCAAAGCAAAGCCTGGGAAATATAGACCAGTAAGCTTCACACCTGTTTTCGGTAAACCACTTGAAAATGTACGGAGATATAAGATATGCATGCATTTGGAAAGACAGAGTTTGACTTGGAGCAGTCAGCATAGCTTTGTGCCTGGCAGATCATGCCTTACAAATTTTGATAGCGTTTTTGAGGAAGTGACCAGGAAGGTTGACGAGGGCAGGGTGGTAGACATATTCTATATGGATTTCAGTATGGCCTTTGATAAGGTTCCACATGGCAGGCCGCTCTGGAAGGTTAGATATACATGGACCCCAATGTAAACTGGCAAATTGGCAACACAGTTGGCTTGACGTTATGAAGCAAATGCTATGGTGGAGGTATGCTTGTCGGACTGGAGGCCTGTGACTAGTGGAGTGCCTCATTGATCGGTCCTGGGCCCATTGCTGTTTGTTATCTATATCAATGATTCGGACCAGAGTGCACAACGCAACGTTAGTAAATTTGCAGATGACACTAAATTAGGAGACATCATTTACAGTGAGGAACATTATCAGAAATCACAGCAGTATCTAGATCAGCTGGGGAAGTGGGCTGAGAAATAGCAAATGGAGTTTAATATAAATAAGTGTCTTACATTTAGGAAAGTCCAATCCAGGTAGGAAAAAAATGACGAATGAGAGAGCCTTCAGGCGTGTAGTGCAACAAAAGGACGATGGAGACCAGGTGCACGGTTGTCTGAAATTTGAGTCACAGATACACAGGACAGTGAAGAAGGCTGTTGGCACACTGGCCTACATCAGGGCATTGAGTATAGAAGTTGGGACGTTATGTTGCAGTTGTATAGGATGTTGGTCAGACTGCAGTTGGAGTATTGTGTTCAGTTTTGTTCAGCTTGCTCTCGAAAAGATATTATTGAACAAGAAAGTACGTAGAACAAATTTCCAAAGATGTTTCCTGGGCTAAAGGCTCGAAGTTATAGGCAGAGGTTGGACAGGTTAGAACTTATTTCTTTACAGCGTAGGAAACCGAGGGAGTTGCATATAGAAATGTAGCCCTTATAAAGCCATGAGGTGTGCATGGGGTGAATACTTCCAAATGTTTTCCCAAGGTTGTGGAATCGAGGACTAGAGGACATCCATTAATGTTTCGAAAGGATAAAAATATAAAAAGGAAACTGAGGGGCAACTTTTTTTACATAGAGTATGGTACACATATGGACTGAGCTGTCAGTGGAAGTGATTGAGGTGGGTATAATAACAACATTGAAAAGGCATTTGGACAAATACACAGATAAGAAAGGATTAGAGGGATACAGAACAAGGGCAGGGGAATGGGGTGAGTCTGGATGGACATTCTGGTTACCATGGACCAGCTGGGCCAAATGGCCAGTCATACTGGCAGTCTCGTGCAATATGACTGTAAATGATTGTGTTATGGGGTGAAGACAGGGGAGGGGGGGTGCGGAGACTGAGATAAAATGTCATGGAAGGATATGTTGACAGGTTCAGAATGCTGAAATGAAGACATTTCGATAGTATCATGCAACACGGATCAGTATTTTGAAGAATTATGAGTGAAAGGGATATTGCTGTGAGTTCAGGGCATGGAGAGTTTGGATGAGCATTTGTTCGGCAGCTTTGTAACTGGGAGTGAGGACAGCACTCACTGGGCTGAATCTAACAAAAAAACTGTCTCAGTGACATTTTCATTAAGTGTGACAGAGGGGTTGTCTGCACGAGGCCGAGCTAGTTTCATGGTGCTATTTTACCAAACTCATCTCGTTAACTACACATCCCACTCCATAGTGTCCCTCCCATACAATGCCAGCCCGATTCTCCCACCCATCATGACTGGAGGTACTCACAGTCGCCCGGATGCCCCTGGATATTCCGTAATCCCTGACACTGGTACCATTTTTAAAAGATCAATGGGCACATGGTTGCGCTTTCTCAGTTTGGAGCTGCCCTGCACATTTTCCCCAAGCATGGCAATGAAGGGGAAATTACACTACGGTTTTTCGACAGCAGCGCAGAGGTCCTGGTGGATGTGCTAGTACAAAAGGGGACCCAGAGGGGGCCACACGACCAGATCCACTGAGCATGGGCTGAGCTCACCACGCAGCTCAGTGCAGTTTCTGGGGTCTGAAGAAATGTCCAGCAAAACAGGGACAAGCATCAATAATCTTCCCCACTCTGTCAGGATACGGGTCACCATATTTTCTCTGCTCCCTCACACTCGCTGTATATCTGTAATAGCACCAACCCCCAAACAAGGCTCATGCTCCACCACTCACACCTTCCCTCTCTTTCACTCTTGCCTTTCGAATGCCCCCCACATAGTTAGAGAATATTCTGCAGAATGTCTATTATGGAATGTTCCAGGTATTGTTCCAAATTATTCCCAGTTTCAGGAAAATGGCGGCGCCCCAGTGCGTAACACATAAGATGATGGAGGAGAGATGTACGTTTTTCAAATCACACACAATTAAATTCCATCATGAGGCCATTCAGTATTTCAAATGTGCTCCAATGTTCAGTTCGTTTCGTGGTGTTCTGATGGTTTTCTCAGCTCCATGTTACAGGAACTTTCAGTCATTCAACCCCCAGGTTCCTGTTACCGAGCAGACGATTCTCAGACACTTGAAACCCCGGGTTTCTTCTAGCATGTGTTCAGAAGGCATTTCTCATAGGGATGGACTCTCCTTTCAATATATTTCGTCTGATTTATAAATTCATGGAACAGTCAGCAGGCTTTCCACAAACCAATCAAAAACATGGACTTATTTTATGGTTATAGATATCCAATCACAATTAGTCATTCTGGTTATTTCACTTTCTCACCTTATTGTATTCAACCAAAGACAGCTTCCAAATACTTGTCTCATTATAAAATATAATTTCTAGCAGAGAACATTTTTATCTCGAATCCACCTTTTCCCTTGTCATTAAAATTTCTCTTGCCCTTTTTTGTGTGCAACATTACACAGTCTCCCACACAGTTGGCTGGATGGTTGGTTTGTGATGCTGAGGGAGGCCACCAGCGCAGGTTCAATTCCCCCCACTGACACAGGTTGCCATGAAGGAGATGCTCTCTCGACCTCACCCCATCACCCGTATGGTGACCTTTAACGTAAACAACCATGAGAGGTTTCTCCAATGAGAGTTATTTGCGACTCAAATCTATCAATGTTAACATTTAAATTTTTTAACAATTTTTTTATTGAAAAAGATATTTTATTATTATATTAAACGAATACCGAAACAACTCAAATAACTGAACAAAATTACACCCATTTGCATGTATATACAAAATAAGTTAAAGTCTCTAAACGGACAGAAGAAAAACAAAAATACACAATAAATAATAAATAAATAATACAGCTCAGCATAACAAAGTGATAGCTCTCGTTCTTCGAGAGCATTAACTGATACACATTCATACGTTCATAATTCTTAATATGTGATTCATTAGACAATATCTTCATGGCTATATAAAATCCCTTTTTAGAGTGGCAGATAAGCCTGTATCGCGGTAATCCAAAAAGGGTTGCCATATCTTATACAAATCTCTGCTTTTCGGTGCACCATACTGGTGAGAATGTCCAAAGGGATATTCTCCATGATGAGCTTACAACCACCCAACAGGCCCGAAGGTTTTTCAGACATCCAACACAACAGAATATTTTTACGAGCACAGGAAGTATGGGGGAGATGCTAAAGGAGTTTTGTGCATCAGTATTTACTGTGGAAAAGGATATGGAAGATATAAAATATCGGGAAATATATGGTGACACTTTGAAAAATGTCGATATTACAGAGGAGGAAGTGCTGGATGTCTTGAAACGGGTAAAGGTGGATAAGTCACCAGGACCTGATCAGGTGTACCCGAGAACTCTGTGGGAAGCTAGAGAAGTGATTGCTGGGCCTCTTGCTGAGATATGTGTAGTATGGATAGTCACACGTGAGGTGCCGGAAGACTGGAGGTTGGCAAACGTTTTGCCATTGTATAAGAATGGTGTTAACGACAAGCCAGGGAACAATAGACCAGTGACCCTGACGTTGGTGGTGGGTAAGTTGTTGGAGGGAATCCTGAGGGACAGGATGTGCATGTATTTGGAAAGGCAAGGACTGATTAGGGATAGTCAACATGGCTTTGTGCGTGAGAAATCATGTCTCACAAACTTGATTGCGTTTTTTGAGAAAGTAATAAAGAGGATTGATGAGGGCAGAGGGGAAGATGCGATCTATACGGATTTCAGGAAGGGTTTTGATGAGGTTCCCATTGGAGACTGAATGGCATGGTTAGATCACATGGAATACGGGGAAAACTAGCCATAAGATACAGATCTGGCTCAAAGGTAGAAGACAGAGAGTGGTGGTGGAAGGTTGTTTTTCAGGCTGGAGGCCTGTGACAAGTGCAGTGCCCCAAGGATCAGTGCTGGATTCACTACTTTTTTGTCATTGACATAAATGATTTGGATGCGAGCATAAGCAGTACAATTAGTAAGTTTGCAGCTGACTCCAAAATTGGAGGTGTAGTGGAGAGCGAAGAGGGTCACCTCAGATTGACCAAATGGCCAATGGGCTGAGAAGTGGCAGATGGAGTTTAATTCAGATAAATGCGAGGTGCTGCATTTTGGGAAAGAAAATCTTAGCAGGACTTACACACTTAATGGTAAGGTCGCAGGGAGTGTTGCTGAACAAAGAGACTTTGGAATACAGGTTCATTAGCTCCTTGAAAGTGGAGTCGCAGGTAGATAGGATAGTGAAGAAGGTGTTTCCTTTATTGGTCAGTGTATTGAGTACAGGAGTTGTAAGATCATGTTGCGGCTGTACAGGACACTGGTTAGGCCAGTGTTGAAATATTGCGTGCAATTCTGGTCTCCTTCCTATCGGAAAGATGTTGTAAAACTTAAAAGGGTTCAGAAAAGATTTCAAGGATGTTTCCAGCGTTGGTGGATTTGAGCTATAGAGAGAGGCTGAACAGACTGGGGCTGTTTTCATTGGAGCGTTGGAGGCTGAGGGGTGACCTTATCGATGTTTACAAAATTATGAGGCGCATCGATAGGTTAAATAGGTAAAGTCTTTTCCCTGGGGTCGGGGAGTAAGAACGAGATGGTTTAGGTTTAGGGTGAGAGGGGAAAGATATAATAGAGAACTACGGGGCAACTATTTCAAACAGAGAGTGGTACATGTATGGAATGAACTGCCAGGTGATGTCGGGGAGGTTAATACAAGTGCAACATTTAAGAGGCATTTGGATGGGTAAATGAATAAGAAGGGTTTTGAAGGATATGGCCGGTTGCTGGCAGGTGGGACTATCTGGTCGGCATGGACGGGTTGGACCGAAGGGACTGTTTCCATGCTGTACATCTACATGACTTATGATTCTATGACTTATATTAATCTCTGCTTTTTGGTGAACCATGCTGGGGAGAAAGTCAAAAGGGATATTCTCCATGATGAGCTGACAATGTCTCAACAGACCCGGGGAGTTTTCAGACATACAACACAACATAATATTTTTTCCTAGCATAGAAAGTAAGGATTTTTTTCCCCATGTGCATCTGCGTAAGATAATCTGGGCAGGCCCAGGAAAAGAGAAACCGGGTCCACCTCCCATTCGATCCCCAAGACTCACTCTACCACACCTAACACAGTGCTCCAATATATACAAAGCCTGCAGCAGGACCACATGCAATGAGTAAGAGTGTCTGTAGTCATTCTGTATTTAGGACATGCTGAAGATAATCCCACTTTGAATTTTGAGAGAAAATCTGGGGTCAGATAGAACCTATGAAGATTTTTCAACTGCATGGAATGGGTTCAATTACAGACCAAAATCCTTCGAGCATTTTCACAAATATCCTCGCATGTCTCCGAAAAGATCTAAACACCCAACTCTCTCGCACAGACGTCACGAAGCTGCACAGTCTTGTCTGCGGGGACACTCTCCAACAAATGGTAAAGGGTACTGACAGAGAGTGTATTCTTTACAATAATCTCCTGCTTCTCTGAATCGGATCTATAAGTGTCTTGTAAAATTGTGTTTTTTAATCAAATCTCTAATCTGGAAAAAAAACACAACAGGTCTCTACTAGGTAGTCCATACTTACGAGTTATTTGATCAAACGGTATCATTGTTTCTCCTTCAAGTAGCACGTGGTGGCTCAGTGGTTTGCACTGCTGACTCACCGCCCCAGACTCACAGGTTTGGTTCCAGTCTTGGGTGACTGGCTGTGTGGAGTTAGTATATTCTCAACTGTGACTGCGTAGGTTTCCTCCCACAGTCACAAACATGTGCATGTTAGATGGCCTGGCCATTGCTCAATCGCTCATAGTGTTCCAGGATCTGTAAGTTGGGGCATTAATCAGGGTAAATATAGGATGGTAGGGGAATGGGTGTGGGTGGGTTACCCTTTAGAGGATCGAAGTGGACTTCTGGGGCCCAAGGACCTGTTTCCACACTGTCGGGATTCTACTAATTCTAAATCACCCAAACAAGGTATCCCCCTCGCTGCCCACAGTTTAATCCTGGAATCCATTATCCCCGGTATACCAATTATACGGGTAAGAAACATGGTTTTGGCTGTATTGCCTCGATCTGACGCATTGTCCTTCAAGTTTTAACAGTATTGATAATCATTATTTTATGACAAGATTCCAAAATGTTGTCACTTTATCTAAGAAGAACAGACTAATAAGGATTTACTTTGTCTGAGAGGGCTCAATGTCTAGCCGCATTGACGCCGAGTACTCAGCCGCCCAGGCACTAACATACGATTAAAAATAACTTAATTGATAGCTTTTAATCGGGGAGATCTACTCCTCACAATCTACGGGACAGTTGCAATTTTGTGGCAAGATAAAGAATCGCTTATGGTGCCAAATAAAAGAGCTAAACCAGCCATTATGTTTCCGAAATATCTGTCTGGGAAACATCATAGAAAGCATTTGAACTGGATGTAGGAAATGAGGAAGGACATTCATTTTAATAACAGCTATCTGACCGAGCCAGGATATTGGAAATACCTCCCATCTTTGAAGGTCTTGTTTAATTTTGTCAAACAAATGGACATAGTTCACGTTAAATAAATGATCAAAGACAGATGTAATGAATATACTGAAATAGGGAAACCACCCCCGTGACCATTTAAAAGGAAACCAGGATTTGCCCACAGTATCAGGTATTTCCCTAAGATCTCCCATAGGCATGGCCTCCAACTTTGTAAAATTAATCTTATTGCCCGGAAAGGCAACAAGCTAATCAATGCATTGCATCACATGAACAACCGAAATTGCGGGATTTGACAAAAACATAAGACCCTAATCTGCACACAATGTAATCTTTCGAGACTTCGATCCCACCTCTGGGGCAGATATGGTGGCATCCCTACGGATGGCCTCCGCCAGTGGCTCAATCACCAACGTAAACAACAATGGTGAAAGATGTCAGCCTTGTCGGCTGCCTGGAAAAATATTAATATTACTGGTTGGCACACCATTAGTGAGAACCGCAGCCAGAGGATTGCGGTAAAGGACCCTCACCCACTTGATCAAAACTTTGCGGATACCAAACCATTCTAATGTACAGAAGAGATCCGGCCACTCAACCCAATCAAATGCCTTCGCTCATCTAAAGAAATCAATAATCCCTGGACAGATTGTTGTTGACACTCTTGGATCATATTGAGCAAATTCTTAACATTGTCGGAAGATCTGCGGCCCTTCATAAAGCATGTTTGGTCCGCTTTAGCAACGGAAGGCAGCAAAGTTTCCACCTTAATGCACGGATCTCAGACAGGATTTTGAGACCAATATTTAAAAGTGAGATTGGCGTGTAAGAAGCACAATCCTCCGGGGTTTTCCTTTCTTCAGAGAGACATGAGCCTCTATTAAGAATGGAGGGAGGGGTTTGTGACTGTATGAGTGACGGAACATGTTAAACATCAGCCCTGACAATAGGTTTATAAATTATTTAGAAAATTCACTAGGAAATCCGTCAGGAAGGTGCGCCTTTACATTCTGAAGCTGCTTCTCACCCTCCTGCGCTGACAATGGTGCATTAAGGCACAACACCCATTCCGGGGTTACTCCTGGAAGACCCAGGTTCTTGAAAAATAACTCAATCTTAATCCATCTATCCTCAAAATGTTCAGTCTGAAATAATTCGGTGAAAAATCTCGGACAGGAGACGTTAATCTTTTTGGAATTGAAGCTAAGGATCCCAATAACTTCCCTAATTGAGGTAATGGCTTGAGAGGGGCGATCGTTTTTCTGGCAAGATAGAATAAATACCTGCCTGGCTTATCACCATGTTCAAACAGCCTTTGTTTGCAAAAGTAAGTTCCTTCTTGGCTGTCTGTGTGAGCGTGGAATTCACCGTAGACCGAAGCGTTGTGATCCTCTGCAGCTTAGCCACTGAGGGACAATCACAGTATGCACTCTCAGCTGCCCTCAGCTGTGCCTCAAACCAGCGTTCCTGCTCCCTCTTCTGCAACATCATAAGGAATAATTATTTCCTTAGCATAAGCCTTAGCAATTTCCCATAGAGTGGATGAGTGACTGGTTGATTCTGAATTAATGGCTATGAAAGATCTGAATTCATCACAATGGTCAGCACAGTGGCACAATAGTTAGCACTACTGCCTCACAGCACCAGAAACCCGGGTTCAATTCTCTGCCTGAGGTGACTGTCTGTGTGGAGTTTGCACATTCTCCCTTTGTCCGAGTGGGTTTCCTCCCACAAATGTGCAGGTTAGGTAAATTGGCCATGCTAAATTGCCGGTAGTGTTAGGTGAAGGGGTAAAGGTCAGGGGGTGGGTCGGTGGAGACTTTTTGGGCCGAAGGGCCTGTTTCTACACTGTAAGTAATCTAATCTAACTACTCAATCAATCAACTAGTCTTAAGAATAAAGGGATACATTCGCTAGTGTCTCGAATCTATTGTATTGCCCTTAATCTTAATCAATAAGTATACTGCTTCATGGTCAGAAATGGTAATCCCAATTGTGCAGGATGCCACCGAATCTATGATTGTTGCAGGAATGGGGAAGATATCAACCCTCATGTGGCATTTATGCCGGTTAAAGAAGAAAGTAAAATCCCTACTTGTGATGTGGACCTGCCACCAGACATCCAACAGCTCTCGTTCTGCACACATATCCACTAATTGCTTACCTTATAACGAGGATATTGGGGCACTTTTGGACATTCTGTCCACCGTGGGGTCCATAAGACTTTTGAAAACTTCTACAATAATGTGCCACGATGCAAGATAACTGAATTTGGAAAATGCATCTACCAAGAATTTAAGAGGGTGCGCCGGGAGTGGGTGGGCGTGTTGGGGGAGGGGGGGGGGCAATGAACATTCAAAATAGTATATTCTTTACTATAGTCTATCGTTCAAGGCTTTTGGGTATTATGAACCTCCCGTGAGTGTCAAATACAATCTAGTAGGTTAAATTGAAGATTCTTTTTATCCATTATGGCTTATCCCCTCCTCATAATATTAAAAGAGGAGAAATGAATCCCATCAAGCCGACCTGCTGTAATGTCAAAAGTTCCTTGTCATCAAGGTACATCTCCTGCAATAGGACAACATCTACCCTCTCTTTTTAGGACTAGAAAGTAAAGTTTTCCTCTTTTCTGGCAAATGGCGCACCTTAATGCTCCAGGTACACCATTTAAGCACATCTTTACCCAGAACACACTGTAGCAACATTTAAACTCAAGAGAGGAAGAACTCGAATTACTGATCATTAATAAACAAAGTCTCATAGAGCTTAGAAACTACACAAACTAAGGCTACTACAACTGCCAACTCTCAAAACTTTCAAAAACTAAGCATGTTTAGTAAATGGCTGGGATGGAGTGGGTTGGGGAACCACTTTGCCCGTGCTGTGATGCAGAGCCCAACAAAGCAGACCTTCCAGATCGCCATCATCTTGGATTTCCCCTCAACATTTTATCGATATTATCATTTCATTTTGCATTATATTCCTGGATGTGCTGGAGCAATGTGATTTTTTTTAGCACTGTCAGCATTTCACCAACACTGCACATTCCTGCCATTCCCCGATAACCTTGACTCCGTTATTCTTTGTGAACCTTCTGTCTGTGCCTCAAACATATTCAATATCTCTGCCTCCAATGCTCTGCAGGGAAGAGATTACCAAATACTCTCACCATTGAGAAAACAAAAAATAACTTCATCTGTGTGAAAGATTATTTTTGTCTCCTTACCTGAGAAAGGATATAATTAAATTGGAAGCAGTAAGATGTTTCACTTCATGTGTATTCCAGGAATGATGGTCTTATATTATGAAAGCTTTAACAGTTTACTCTTGGAATGAGAGGTGATCTTATTGAAACATACAAAACCTAGAGGAGAGTGATTAGATAGATACCCACTGGGTGTTTGTATAGTCCAAACTTCTTGTTGTTTTTATAGAATCTCTACAGTATGGAGGCAGGACATTCTGTCCATCAAGTCCACATTGACCCTCGGAACAGTATCCCGTCCGGACCTGCCCCCCTACACTATCCATGTAACCCTGCATTTCCCATGACTAACCTATCTAACATACACATCCCTGGGCACTATGGACAATCTAGCATGGCCAATCCGTTCTAAGCTGCATATCTATGGACAATGGGAGGAAAGTAGAACACTGGGAGGAAATCCACACAGACATGGGGAGAATGTTCAACATCAACATAGAGTGTTGCCCGAGGTTGGAACTGAATGTAGCTACTTGGTGACAGGAGGTATCAGTGCAAACCACAAATCCACCATGCGCATCCGTTAGTTTTATTAGTTACTTGTGGTTAACTAAAGAAATCTGTCTGACTTGTTCCTGTCACTGAACCTGACTCAGTCTGAGAACTTGATCATCGACCATATCACCAACCTGGTTACATTTAAAATTTAGTGTCAGCAGTGGAGGAATGGGACGAGAAAAGGAGACAGTGACACCCTCCAACCTCCGTCAGAGCAGGAATTACGAGAACTGCACAAAGTGGGATTTCAGTCAGGTGGGAATTCTTTTTCCCAGAGGTTTTGGGTGGCTGGACCTTTATATTACATCAAAGCTGGCTTTTTCTGATTTTCCATGGACAGGTTAATCAGGGATAATGGTGCATGGAAAGAAAACTGCAGCTGGGATCACAATGAGATGAGCCATGAACTTATTTACTGGTGGAGTAGGGTGAAGGGGCCGAATGGCCCACTTGTGTCCCTCAGCCCTCGGATCTGCTAAACAGGGACAGATCGAGGGCACTCCGATGGTTAGGTGTAGTTTTGGAAATGTACTTGGAAAATCCAAGCTGGATCAGGAAGTGACCACCACCCCCACCCCCCAGTCCCTGTTTCCAGGCGTCCCCTCTCTGTAACTTCTGCTCCAGATGTGGGTCATATTGCAGACACAGACACGCTGGGAATACAGCCACATACCCCACCCAGGGTTAAAACAACAAATCCTCTGCTCTCCCTGAATGCAACATTGTACAACATGATTTCCAGCAAAATAACCCGTTACTTTCCAAAAGCATGACATGTGAAATGAATAAATAGGAACAGGAGTAGGTCAATCGGCCCCTCAATCTAACCCTGTCATTTCATAAGAACATGGCTGATCGACTACAGGGCTCAACTCCACTCTCTTGCCGACTCCTTGTATCCCTCCACACCTCTCTGAGTTAGGGAATTCGAGACATTCAGTACCTTCGGAGAGAAGCTATGACTCTGCATCTCAGATTGAAATCGATGTTCCTTATTCAGTATCTCTATCATCGAGTTTGACACTTTGTTCAAGAATGGAAACAACTTCTCAACATCTACCTTCTCCAACCCCTTCTGTGTCTTGTAGGTTTCAGCAGTCTCACTCCTCATTCATTTAAACCCCAATGAATTTTCGCCTCACCATCTTAGAGATTCTCAATAACACAACCCTTTCTTCCCAGGAAACCGCCTAATGTACCAACCGAGTTACTTGCTGCATCATCATGCTGACTTTATGTTTCATACACAGGAAGACCCCAATGCCTTTACTGTTCCTTTTCTGGAAGTCCTCTCCATTAAGTAACAGCCTGCCTTTTGATTCGACAAAGGCATTTGTCCCTGACACCATTCCTGCAATAGGACTGAGGACTTTTGCTACACAACAAGCCGTGTACCTGAGGAAGCTGTTTCATTCGAGCACCAACTCTAACATCTCCCTGGCAATGTGGGTAATTAACAACTGCAGTCCTCACTTTCTCCTAATGTCGGTAATTACTCAACAATGCCCCATCCCCTAAGAAGGGAATAATTACAATCGGACCAATTACCACGCCCTCATTCCCATCACGATAGTCAAATTGGTTGGGGTTAATTTTGACAGAGCTGTCACACCGCACAGAAATAATCGGTTCAGTGTGGTTTCCGATAGGCCCCCATGGGGAGATGGTGCTGTTGTGGAATTGACATCGGATTGCTAATCCAGACTAGGATAATTCTCTGCAAACTGGTGCAAGTTAAAAACAATTAATAAAATATCGAGATCTTATAACTGGTGTCAGTAATAGTGATCGTGTACTCAATGTCGATTATAGATGTCGATCTCCTTCCCCAGTGTACTCTCAGGAAGTGAATCCCCCGTGCTTTCCTTTCTGGCCTAAAAGTGACTCCAGACACACAGACATGTGATACACTCTTCAATGGTCTCTGAAATGGGCAAGCAAGGCACTCAATTGTATCAAACTTCTCCGAGGTCTTAAAGGATAAACCCAGACAGAACACCCGGCACCAGCCTCGTTATCAGAATAGGGAATGGGAAACACAGTCCTGTCGACCCTGCAGAGACCTCCTTCCTAACATCTGAGAGCTTGTGACAACATTTACAGAGCTTTCCCACACACTGCACAGAAGCATCGGGAAAGGAGTACATCATACAACTCTTTGAGCTTTCCCTATTCTCGTTAATGGCCGAACATCTCCTCAACACAGTTTTCACCATACAATATTCATAACCCTTAATATGTTTAAACCTTGTGAACCATAAAATGAGAACTGCTGTAGTCCATTCAGCCCATCAGTTTTGCCCCTCCATTCTATGTACAGACAGTTCAGTGATAACGCGTGTTGATTAAATAAATTTCAGCTGCAATGCAATTCATGAACCTTTTTCTATAAAGTGAACTGGCGTTTACTGTGACGGGATTCCTTGTTGGGCACCAGCTGAACAGCAAATCCTGCCTCAGAAACCCTCTGTCTACCAAAGGTACAATCAATGTGTTCAGCAAAAACAGGAATGCAATCCGCACTGCAAGCCTTGAAACTGAGCCTGAAACTGGCAATTGTAGTCTATGTTTCGAAAGAACTTTATTTCAAACTTTGGGGAGAATCTTGGAGAGAACTGGAATTCCCCATCGGCATCACATGGTCAGTCAGCCCCCGCTCGCTTTCTGGTGAAGATTGTGGTGAAAGGTACAGTGCACCAGTGATTGATTGTAGTGTGAAAGCGTTAGATTTCCAGCACTCTTCCATTACAACATGTAATTTAAAGATTTATTTAGGCTGTCCTATTGTGTGTTATATCAATTTTAATTTTTGGTTTTTACTGATATTTTGGGGGTTTCACAATTACCCTATTTTCTCCAGAGACCCCATTATTAATATTGCACGATTTTGTACAACACTGTGTTGTACAGGAACATAGTTATTGCGTTATTGGAGAACAACCTGGAATGATAGCTGATTTTCTATCTTCACACCATACTCCTGCTCTCTCCCTATCCCTTTAGTTTCCAGAAATCCTTATTTATATTCAGCCCCTTGACTTTCACAGCCTGATCTGGGAGAGAGTACCCCTGGTTCTCCACTCTCTGAGTGCAGGCATTTAATCTCATCTCAATGCAAAGTGGCCTGTCTGTACCTAATATTGTCGCCCCTTGTTTTAGAGGGGAATTACCATCCCTGCTTCTAATCTGTCTCGCCCTGTCAGAGTGTTATATATTTCACTGAGATTTCCACTTATTTTCCTCAACCCCATTGAATACAGGTCTAATTGCCCCAAAATCTGCTCTCACAACAGGTCTGTCATCCCAGAGATCAGTCTGGTCATCCTTTGCTGCTCGACCTCAATATCAGGTCTGTCATATGTCAGGAAAAGAGACCAAAACTGCACACAATACTGCACAATGTTCGAGATGGGGTCTCACCAAGGCACTGTACAGCTGTAGTAAGATACGTTTACTCCTGTACTCAAATCCCCCTGAAATGAAGGGGAATACAGCATTTATCTTCCTTCCTACTTTCTGCTCCTGCAATATTGCTTTAAGTGATTGTTGTACAGGGAGATCCACATTCCTTTCAAAGTTACAGTTCCCTCGTGCTGGGCCTACATGCAATGGTCAGCGTGCCAATGCCATTCCCAGTATTGACTTCTGACTTCAGAACTCACTGCCACACATGGACTCGGAGGGCTACGCAGAAATAAACAAAAATGCAGCTTAAGTTCATTTATAATGCAACGTTTTTCAACCACTCCTTTTTCTAATGAGAGGCTGCCAGTCTATTGTTCCCATCAAAGTGCACAACATCTCATCTCCCCCATTACTCTCCACCTGCCACGAATTTGCCCAGTCACTCGACTTGTCTCAATCACCTTGGAACTTTTTTATATCCTCCTCATCCACTCACAGGCTGACATTGTTTAGTGCTGTCATCAGACTTGGGAATATTGCATTTGCGCCCCTCATCCAAAGATATGAAGTGTATGGGGAATAGCTGGAGCCCAAGACACGATCTGTACAATATCCTCCAAGCCTTCCGTTTAAAAATAAAACATTGTTTTATTTTTACTCATTGTTTCCTGCCAGCTCTCCCATTCTAAATCTATGACCATATATTAGCCCGAGTCCCATAGGATTCTAATTTGCGCAATAGGCTTGGGGCTTTATCAAAAATCTTTCTGATAATCCACTCGCATGGCATTGATACCTCCTACATAATTTTACTAAAAGCCACTTTCTCAAATATGATTCCCATTTCAAAAATCTCTGTTGACTTTGTCTATGCGCATTAATTTCAGTCCAATACTTTCTCTAAACTCTTTAGTTGCTATTTACATTCTATTGCCCTTTTCTCACAAGACTAAAGTTCCCTCGTATTGCTAGGAAGTTTTCTTTTTGTTTTGCTTTCTTCTGTGAAGGCATAACTAAAGTATTTGCTCCATTGTTCTGCTATTTCCCGGTCCTCAGTTATCTGGTATCAGACTGTAAGAAATCTGCAACTTTTTTCTCTTAATTTTGCCATTGACGTATTTCCAGAAAATATTACAAGTTCTCTCTTATCAACTTTGTTAAGATATTCTTCAGAAACCCATCAATTCCTACCTTAAGCTACTCAATGATTGACCTTCCACAGCCATACAATCACAGAAGCACAGACTCTGTACTACCAGAAATACAGCACAGTCTACATTCGGCCCACTTGGCCGTGAATCTAAAAGCATTTGAAGTACACAACAGTGTCGTTTCTAATGGTTTGAGGTTAGCATGACAACTCCACTCTCAAGAAGTGCATTTCAGACCCCAACACGGTCTGGTTGAAAAACAATTCTCAAATCTTCACTAAACCGCAAACCTTTCACTTTTAAATTGTGGCCCTTTGAGTAACAGCAACAGCTGTTTTCTATTCACCCTGTCCATGTACCTCGTAATCCTATCCTTCTGAATCACAGACCTCGCAGCCTTCTCTCCTCCAAACTAAACAACCGGAGATTATCCAGCCTCTCTCCATAGCTGATATGCTCCATCCAAGGGAACATCTTTGTACCCCCTCCACTACAATCACATCCTCCCTGTAATGTTGTTCCCAGACCTACACACTGTATTCCATCTTGCCCTCACCAATGTTCCACATAGTTCTTATAATCTATGCCTCGATTAATAAAGGCTATGTTTACATTCCCCTTGCCTTTCCCAGATTGTGTATAACCTGTACAGTCACATTCAGCGATTTCTGGAGAAGCACCCCTGAGCTTTCTAGTGTGCTGCCATTCATTGAGTACTCCCTTGACTGGTTCCTTCTTCCAAAGTTGCATCACCTCATAGTTATCATGGTTATATTCCATCGGCCATTGATCCACCCATCTGACCATTCCATGTGTATCTACCTGTAACATAAGGCCTTCCTCCTCACTGCCAACCACCCGGCCAATCTTTGTATCAAATCCAAACTTATTTATTACACACCCCACCCCTCGTCCATATTCACAGCTGCATCATTTATGAATCCCACAAATAATAAAATTAAAAATCTCTCAACTTCAGTTATATCACGTGGTTGTGCATTTTGATGAAGAAGCTGCATTTCGAAAGCTCGTGCTGCCGAATAAACCTGTTAGACTATAGTCTGGTGTTATACTATTTTTAGATTTGTCCACCGCAGCCCAACACTCGCACCTCCGAATCACAAATAATGAGGGACCCAGCACTGATGCCCGTGGTATACTAGCCTCCAGTCACAAAAAAACAGCCTTCTACCACTCCCCTCTTTCTCCTACTACTAAAGTTGATTTAGATGCAACTTGCCAAGTCACTAATGAGTCCTACGTATTCGTGGTTAATCTGTTCCACTTGACACACTTGTAGGTTATCTGGGGATTCTACGTAATCTTGCCCTGCCTTGCCCCTGTGTTAGTCAGTCCCCTCAACGCGCAGAATTTCCTGCTCATTGCAGTCTTTAATGGTCTGTCCCTTATCCTGTCATTATTTGCCTTGAATGTGGATTAGACAGCCTGATAAAGTTTCTGTTAATTTCCAATTTGCCGTACGTTTTGTGAGTTTTATAAAGTACACAGTGACCCACCGCTGATTCGTTGAAACTCTAGAGACCATAGGCCGAGTTTCCTCATCACACAATCTCACCACCTGAGGGATTTATCTGGATAATGTCCATTACACTTCCTCTGTGGTCAGTATATTCTTTCTTAGATTTGGTAACCAAAACTGTTCTCAATACTCCAGGTACAGTCTCACCAACAGTCTGTGAAACTGCTTCAACATGTCTTTTCATCTATATTCTGACTCCCTTAAAGGAAGGCAAACCAAACTTTAAGGTTCCACTTACATATATTCCTCCAAATACCCTTCACATCATTGCATTTTCGAACTCACTGTGTGGGTTCTTATAGAAAGCCTTCTGATAATCTAAAATATGCCAATTCTACTGGATCCCCATTATCTATGCTGTAAGAATCAAATTCAAACAATTTCAAAGTTTGTCAAGTATGATTTCCCTTTCAGAAATGCATACTGATTCTCTCCAATGTTGCTGTTAATGTCTAAGTATCCAATATCACTTCCTATATAATAGATTCCATACAGTTTCCCCACAAATGTCAAGTTAATTGCTCTGCAGTTCCCCACACTGTTTCTTCTTCCCTTTGGAAATGCTTGGATCCCTACCATTCATCTATCGTGCTTGAATCACACTTACTAATGTTCATTTATCTACATCAGTTTCCAGACTCTGCAGAATGTACAGGAAAATAGAACGCAGTCATCGACAGTGCAATCAATACTTCTGTTTGTGATTTATTTCTGAAGATTTTGGTATGAAGTACATCTGGTTTGTCAAGGTTAGCAATGCTTAATCCATCTGCATGTTCAATATTGCCTTGTTACTGATATGAATTGACTTTATGTCTTTACTTCCACAAGTCCTATACGATCACTTCGTATTTCTGGGTGATTTTCTGGATCTTACTCCATTAAGACAGATGGAAAGTAACTGGTCATGTGCTTTGCCATTTCCCTGTTACCCACCAGAAACTCGTCTCTCCCGATTGCAAATGTCCACACTTGACAATTTTTTTCTTTTGAAATATAGATCATAGGTTTTTGCAGTCTTTGTGTTCCTGTTTGTTTGCATGCATGTTCGCTTTTTGATTTCCTCATCAGTTTCATGGCCCTCCTTTTCTGGATTGCAATTTTCTGAGAATTCTTTGGATTCCACAATGTCTGGAATTCTTCTGAAGTCACTTCCTCTGATTAATATATTCTTTAATTTGTTATGTTAGTCATCATTAAGTCACATACTCATTCTTTGGTGTTTTCACCTGAAATAAGTAGACATATCTTTCAGACTATGCAGTATTTCTATAAATCTCCTGGTCCTGACCAGATATATTCAGGAACACTGCACGAGGACAGAGAAATAATAGTGGGGGCCCTGGTTGGTACTTTTGTATCATCGGTAGCCAACGGGTGAGGTCCTGGAGGACTGGAGGGTAGCGAATGCTGTGCCTTTATTCAAGAAAAGCTACAAAGAAAAACCTGGTACCAAGAGACCAGTAAACCTGACATCTCTAGTAGGTCGGTTTCTTGAGAAGATTCTGAGAGAGAGACAATATACATGCATTTGGAAAGGCAGGGTGTGAATATGAGCAGTCAGCACGTCTTTGCGCATGGGGGATAATGGCTTAAAAATTTGTGAGAGTGCTTTGGTGAAATGACCAGTAACTTTGACAAGGGCATGATGGTATACGTAGTGTATATGGATTTCAGTAAGGCCTTCAGAAAGGTTCCACATGGAAGTTTAGATCATATGGAATTCAGGGGGAGCTGGCAAATCATATCCAAAATTTGCTTGATGGTAGGAAACATAGAGTAATAGTGGAAGCATGCTTATCGGACTGAAGGCCTGTGACGAGTGGAATGTCTCAGGAGTCAGTTCTGGGACTATTACTGTTTGTTTCATGCATCTATATTGTATATATATTTACAGATAAGTATCAGTTCTTGCATTTTAGAAAGTCAACTCAAGGTAGGAGTTTCATGGTGAATGAGAGGTTCTTAAGGAGTGTATTGAGACAAAGGGACCTTTGAATTCAGGTTCAAGGTTCTCTGAACGTGGAGTCACAGGGAGATCGGGCAATGAAAAAAGAATTTGGCACACTGGCCTTCATCAGTCAGAGTAATGAGTATCGAAATTAGGGAGTTGTGTTGCTGTTATACAGGATGCTGGTGAGGCAATACTGGTAGTGTCATGTTCAGTGTTGTTCACTTTGCTATAGGAAGAATGTTATTAAACTGGAAATAGTGCAGAAGAGATTTACAAGGATGTTGCCCGGACTCAATGGTCTGAGATATAGTGAGAGTTTCGGCAAGCTCGGAGTTTTTACTTAAGAGTGTATGAGACTGAGGGGTATCTGATAGAAGTGTATAGGATCATGGGAAGTATAGATAGAGTGAATGCACTTAGTCTTTTTTCCACAGGATTGAGCAGCCTACTAACGAGTGTGCATCAATTTAAGATCCGAGGGGAAACAGTAAAAGGGAAGCTGAGGGGCAATTTCTTTTACACACAGGGTGGTTTACATATGGAATGAGCTGCCAGCAGCAGTGTTTGAGGGAGGTACATTCACAAAATTTAAAATGCATTTGGACAAATACACGGATAGTAATGAATAAGAAGGATACGGGGGAAGGGCAGGGAAATGGCGTTAATGTGAAACATCATTTTGTTTGGAATGGACCTGTTTGGGCTGAAGGGCCTTTCTCCGAGCTGTCGGACTCTATGACTCTCACAATCATTGCTTCTCCCATTGAATGTTATATCATACTTCACCAACTCATTGCAGCGTACTTGACCCTCTAGCCTCTGGGGCTTCCATGATGCGTGACCAGAATGTTCAGACATTCGATATTGTATTCAGACGCTGTGTAAAAATGCAACATATTGATGTCACTATTCCTCCAAAGCTGCTTCAGAGCACGGTTATTAATTAGTCCTCCTGACAACACAACACCAAATCTGAACTAATGTGCTCTCTAGTTTGGTTCACAACATACTGTTCAACCGACGTGATACACACTTACGGAAGTTATTCTTCACAGTTTCAGTGCAATTTGAGACCAACTATTATTACTGCAGCACACACGATTATTTGTTACTCATTCACAGGATGAGGGGGTGGGCGTCCCTGGATAACCAGCATTTACTGCCCGTGCTAGAGGGCAATTAAGAGTCAGCAGCGTTGTCTTGAGTCTGGAGTCACTTGCAGGCCACAACAGGTAAGGACATCAGTATCCTTCCCTCAAGGACATCAGTGAACCTGATGAGTTTTTCCAACAATCGACAATGGATTCCTGGTCATCATAAACCCTTGATTCCAGATACATATTGAATTCAAATTCCACCATGGCAGGATTTGAGTTCATGTCCCCAGAATATTAACTGGGTCTCTCGGTTAAGAGCCCAGCGATAATATCACCGTGTCATTGCTCCCCCTTGCATACACTTGCATACCTAATTTCCAGAGCATATGTTGTAAAGTATTTACGTGACAGATTTGGTTTTGATATATTAAACACTAATGTTTGCTTCACCTTGCTATTTGTAAGATCCACCCAACCTGATTCTGTGGGAAGTGATGGAAAGGGTCTGTGGCGTTATTACCGATAGACTTGGACAAGACGTTCAGGAAGACTCACCTCAACGCTGAGATGATCTGAAGAATTGATCAGCAATACAGGACAAGCATCAATATTCTTTCCCCCCACTTTGCCAGGATAAGTGTCACCATATTCTTCTGCTCCCTCGCACTCACTGTATATCTGTTCATTCACCTACCCCCGAACAAGGCTCACACTCTGTCTCCAAATAAGGCTCAAGCACGACCACACTCACTATTGAATTTAGCACCTTTCTTCCCCCACTTTTTTCTTTCACTCACGCAATAGCCCCGCACGCTAATACCACTGCATGGATACAACATTGTGGTCAGACTCCCTCCGGACATCTCACCCTTTCCCCTTCCCCTATACCAGCATTAACAGCAGGGACACCCACTCCCACCCTCACTCCATCCCTCCTCTTCTCCCATTCCAGGAGAAACATCCTGGAATAGGACATAAAAGGCCAAGCCGGGTGTTAGAGTGCCCGATATCCATTCCCTCACCCTCTACCTCGACATGTGGGGAGGATCCTGGAAAGAGCCAGAGAGGACCAGGACACCTTGTGTGAAGATTCTGAAACATTGACGTCCCACCAACCAGGTAACCAGCAATGTTCAGGAAAGAGCAATTCTCAATTTAAACTTGCTGGCATTTCCAATCTCATCTCTCTCACTTTTCAGTCTTAGTTAAAAGCATTAATGAAAGACTAAAAGTAAAAATAATGTTTATTCTCTTCAGTAAAAATGTTAAAAAGAAAAAAAATAAATGATATAAGTTCATTACAAAAAATCTAAAACATGACGTTCATTCAAAATTATGGACAATCCTCGTAAATACTCGACATCATTTCTCTCACTAAATCTTCTTACCAGTGTTTGTATTCTAGCATCTGCTTCTTTAATTTCAAAGAAATATCGTGCCCTGCTATCAGATGCTCATCGTAAATGTCGCTTCCTCGCTGAACTTTTCGTAAACTGTCAATATGTTTCCAAATAACTGGATGTTCCACATCAAGTTCGCATTGTCATCTCCTGTGGGCAGCTTCTGCATTATTGTTTGTTTTGTCCTCATTGTTTAAAGTCCTTTCATATAAATTCCACATTCCAACTGGAAAAAGCGGTGGACACCGACCATTTCCTCTGCGTAATCTTCTACCTCCATAGTTATCTTCGAACCAGTCCAGCAGCGGTTGCAGTTCATCTGGAAGCGCATCAGTCAAATGTTCAATAGCTTCATGAATGTTTTCAATGTGAATAAATGCAAGACCAATGATCATTTTAGCTCTGAAAGAAAACTCTGAGTCAGTGTTATACTTACTCAAGTGTCTTTTTAACATTTTTACTGAAGGGAATAAACATTATTTTTAGTTTTATTGCTTTGATTAATGCTTTTATCTAAGCCTGAAAAGGAATAAATATGAGCTGCGCTGAAACGTTCTGCGCCTAAATGGGTCTGCGGCAAAATGGGCTGCACCAATCAGACCGCACCAAACAGAATGAAGTATTCAGTAAATTACACAGCACAGGAGGACGCCATATAACCATCCCAGGCTGTTATACAGAAGCAGGGACACCCTGGGTAGCTGTCAGGAAATGCAGAGTAGAGATCATTACTCATTTTGTGTTTGGAAAGCTGTAACGAGTGGAAATTTTCAGGGATCTGTGTGAGGTCATCAACAAATTACAATTTATTCTAATGAACCGGATGAAGGAGATGGTGCTCAGTTTGCTCATGCGCCAGGATAATCATTCAATAAGATGTCAAATGGAGACAGAGCGTCTGCAATGGGAAACAGACAGGGGACGGCAGAGCGTCTGCAATGGGATACAGACAGGGGGAGGGCAGAGCGTCTGCAATGGGATACAGACGGGGGAGGCAGAGCATCTGCAATGGGATGCTGACAAGGGGAGGGCAGAGCGTATGCAATGGGACACTAACAGGGGAGGGGCAGAGCGTCTGCAATGGGATACAGAGAGGGAGAGGGTAGAGAGTCTGCAGTGGGACACAGACGAGGAAGGGCAGAGCGTCTGCAGTGAGATGCAGACAGCGGACGGCAGAGCGTCTGCAGTGGGATACAGACAGGGACGGCAGAGCGTCTGCAATGGAATACAGACAGGGGAGGGCAGAGTATGAGCAATGGGATACAGACAGGCAGAGAGTCTGCAATGGGATGCAGACGGAGGATGGAAGACCGAGGTCAGTGCGTCTATAATGGGACACAGACAGGGAAGGGGAGAGCCTCTGCAATGCGCTACGGACGGCTGAAGGCAGTGCATCTGGAATGGGATACAGACAGGGAAGGGCAGATCGTCTGTTATGGGACACAGACTGGGGAGGACACAGCAACAAGCAATGGCATACAGACAGAGGATGGCTGTGAGCAAAGCTTCAACAGACAAAAAAAAACTGCAATATACATGTGATGGAAATTTTCTCTTTTGGGGAAGATGAACAGCAGAAATTTATTTAAATGCAAGGAGAATGCAGAACTCAGTGTTACAGAGGGATTTGTATGTCTTAGTACATGAATCACATCAAATTAATCTGAAGATGTAGCAAGTGATTTGGAAGGTAAATGTCGTGATTCTGTTTCGTGCAAGGGGTGTTGGGTATGATCTTAGCGATGTTTTCTGCATCAGTACAGAGTATTGCTGAGATTACATCTGTTGTATTATGTGCAGTTATACAACCTAAACTGAAAAAAAAAAGAAAATTGCTTTCGAAAGATGTTTCTCTTTACGCATTCTTGGACTGAAGGCATTACGTTATGAAGAATTAACAGTTCTGCCTGAGAATGATGGCTGTTTAATTGACCATATAAAATCTTGAGAAGAGTGTAGTTGGTGAATACCGGATGGATTTTTTTTCTTGTGTGGAAGAGTAAAACTGGGGAAATACTTTAAGAATAAGTCAGTTACAAAGGAAAAGTCATTGGACAAAAAAAATTGAATTCTGAATTCTCTTCCTACATGCTGAATGACAGGCTGAACTTTTCCAGCAATTACTGTATACGTTTTAGAATATTCATTTTAACACAGATATTGTGAAGACATGAAACGCTTAATTTTACATTATGCAAGCACATATTAACACATCTTCAAAACAGGTATGACCATTTATTGTGAATGAATTGACTCTGCAATAACGCACTGACCTGGAGTCGAGAATGTAATGGAGTCATATAGTTTGGACAATGTTCAAGAAGAGCTCACGGAGTTCAGTGTGGGACTGATAACGTTATTGATTTAACTTACAGATGGAAAATGTAGCCCATCTGTGGAGAAACATTCTATTGCTCCCTTTCTCTTTCTCTATCGCTCATCACAGCAATGTTTGGGAGTGAAAAAAGCCCAGTCGTCTTTCCCACTAATGGAGGATTCCTGATGAGGATTCATTGGAATCTCCCCATTGCCTGAAGCAAAATAGTTCAGCCACATTCAACTGTTTCATGAAGAATTCCCATTGTCACAAGGCTGTGCAAATAGAATAACTACAGAAGTAATTATCCGACTCGATAGTGAGGGGAACAGACAGGAGATTCTGTGGCAGCAAATGGGAATCTGGAATGGTGTGTAGCATCCCACATGCCAGGGTCCAGGATGTCTCAGAGCTGCTGCAGAATGTTCTCACCGGGGGTGGGGGTGGGGGGAAGCAGCCAGAGGTCATTGTGCACATTGGTAAAAAGGACAAAGTGACACAGGTAGAAATCGTGATGACATCCTGCAGAGTGATTATAGAGAGCTAGGGAAAAGGAGAAAAGACAGTGGTAATATCCAGTTTACTTCCAGTTCTCCGTGCTAGTGAGTGTAAGAACAGGAGGATATAGCAGATAAAGGGCGGCTAAAGAATTGGTGCAGGGGGCAGAGATTTTTGGATTACTGGGATCTTTTGTGGGGCAAGGTGATGTGTTCAGGAAGGACGGGTTGTACCTGAACTGGAAGGGGACCAGTATCCAAGCAGGCAGGTTTGCAACTGCTGCAAGGGAGGGTTTCAACTAGATTGGCTGGGGTTGGGGAGTGGTGGGATCCTCAACAGCAGGGAGGGAAGTGCGAGGTTGGAAGGAGATACAGTAATCAGAAACAGTAAAATGAAGAGACAGGTCAGGCTAGACAACGACATGGAGCAAGGAATGTCTGTTGGATTAAATTGCAACTGTTTGAATGCAAGATGGCTGACAGGTAAGGCCGATGAACTCAGGGCATGGATCAGTGCATGGGACTGGGATATTATAGCCATTACTGAAACATGGCTAAGGGAGGGACAGCACCGGCAGCTTCAAGTACCAGGGTACAGGTGTTTTATACGGGACAGAGATGGTGGAAAGAGGGGACGGGGAGTTTCAGTTTTGATTAAGGCGAGTAACACAGCAGTACTCAGAGATAAAATAACGGATGGATCATCCAGTGAGGATTTGTCTGGGGAGCTAATAAATAAGAAGGGAATAGTGATAGGATTTGGATTGTACTATCGGCCCCCAAATAATAAACGAGGAATTAGGGGAACAAAAATATGCAGACAGACTGGGGAGACTTGCAGGGCCAATAGGATTGCATTAGTAGGAGATTGTAATTTTCCTAACATAGACTGGGAATGACAGAGAATTAAGGACTGAGATGGGGTGTATTTATTAAGTGTGTTCAGAATAGTTTCCTCAAGCAGTAAGTAGAGGGTGCAACTCGGGAAGGGACGAAGCGTGACCTACTCTAAGATCTAGGGCAGGACAGGTGACTGAGGTGACAGCGAGGGAGCACTGTGGGACACGTGACCATAGATGCATTAATTTTTAAATAATTATGGAGAAGGACAAAACTGCTCCACATGTTCAAGTTCAAACTTGGGGCAAGGCGAAGTTTGATGGAATTAGACAGGAACTTGTAGGGGTTGGTTGGAGGAGTTTGTTTGCAGGCGAAGGGACCTCCTGCAAGTGGGAGGCCTTTAAAAGTGAAATGTCTACAGTTCAAGGTCTATATGTTCCTGTGAGGGTAACAGGCAAGGTTGGTAGGAAGAGGGAACCTCGGATGTCAGGAGATATTGAGGCTTTGACCAGCAAAAAGGAGGCGTGGCTCAGGTCCAGGCAGCTGGGATCGAGGGAATACCTGGAGGTATACAGGGGATACAGGAGTTTACTGAAGGAGGAAATCGGGAGTGCGAAAAGGGGGCACAAGGTAACTTTGGCTGAGAAGATTAGGGTGAATGCAAAGAGGTTCATTAAGTATATTAAAGTAAAAGGAGTAACTAAATGAGAATATGACCCCTCAAGATCCAAAGTGGACATGCATGTCTAGAACCGTAGGAGATTTGCGAGATTCTCAATGGATATTTCTCCTCTGCCTTTACCGTGGAGAAATATATGAAGACTAGGGAGGTTAACAAAGGTCGTAAGGTTATCTTGGGGTGAGTCAATATCACAGGAGAAAACGTGTTGGATACATTAGAATGTATGAAGGTGGATCAATCTCCTGATCCTAAACAGATGCACCAAGAACACTGCAAGAGGCTACAGAGGAAACTACGGGGACTCTGGTTAATACTTTCGCATCATCGTTAGCTACAGTTTAGGTTCCAGAATATTGGAGAGTAGCAAATGTGGTGCCATTATTCAAGAAGGGAAGCAAAGAAAAATCTGGGATCAATAGACCAGGAAGTCTAAATCTGTGGTACGTAAGTTAATTGAGAAGACTCTGAGGGATGAGATATACATGCATTTGGAAAAATAAGGGTTGATTAGAAATAGTCTTTTTGACAGATTCCCTACAGTTTGGAAACAGGCCATTTGGCCCAACAAGACCACACCAATCCTCCAGACTAACCCACCCAGTCCCATTCTCCTACTCTATATTTACCCCTGACGAATGCACATAACACTATGGGTAATTTAGCATGGCAAATTCGTCTGACCTATATATCTTCGGATTGTAGAAGGAAAGTGGAGCACGTAGAGGAAACCGGCACAAACACAGTGAGAATGTGCAAACTCCACACAGATAGTCACCCCGGAGCTGGAACCAAACCTGGATCCATGGCACTATGAGGCAGCAGGACTAGCCACTGAACCACCATGCCACCCTTGCTTTTTTCAACACAGTTCAATGACACAGGGACAAAATTTATTCTGCCCTTCACCCACGATACACGTTCCAGTATCACATACCATGGATAATTTATTTTCCACTGAAAATGTCATCTTATTATTATTTATTATTTAATTTGTTATTATTGATAATTATTATTAATAGATGTTTTTAGACTGGAATTATTGCATGGCTTTGTGAGTGGGAGATCATGCCGCTCAAATTTGTTTGAGTTCATTGATGAAGTGACCAGGAATGTTGATGAGGGCAGGGCAGTCGACATAGTCTGTATGGCTTTCACGGAGGCCTTTGACCAGGTTACCATTGATAGGATGGCCTGGAAGGTTAGAACCGCATGGATTCCAGAGGGAGCTGGCGAATTGGACACACAATTGGCTTCATGGTAGTAAGCAGAGGGTAATAGTGGAAGGATGCTCTCGGACTGGAGGCCTGTGACACATGAAGTGCCTCAGGGGTCGCTGCTGGGCCCATTGCTGTTTGTTATCTGTATCAATGATATTCTTGCGAATGTACAAGGCATGATTAAGAAACTTGAACATGACACTAAAATAGGTGGTATCGTGGACAGTGAGGACGTATATCAGAAATTGCACCAGGACCTTGTTCAAACTGGAGAATTGTGCTGAGGAATATTTTGGCAATGCTAGATCAAGGTAGGAGTTTGATGGTGATTGGTAGGACCTTAAGGAGTGTAGTTGAGCAGAGGGACCATGGAGTTTAGGTCCACCATTCTCTGAAAGTGGGGTCATAGTTAGACATGGTAGTGAAGTAGGCTTTTGCCACACGAGCAAGCATCGGTCAGGACATGGAGGAGAGCAGTTGGGAAGTTATGTTACCGTTATACAGGATGTTGGTGAGGCTGCACTTGTAGTGTTGTGTTCAGTTTTAGTCACATTGCGATCGGAAGGATGTTTTTAATTTGGAATGTGTGCAGACGGAATTTATAAAAATGTTCCCAGGACTCAACAGTATGAATTATAGGGAGAGGTTGGACAAGCGAGGACTTTTTTCTTTCGAGAATAGGAGACTGAGAGGGATCTTATAGAAGTTTACACAGTTAGGGTGAATGGATCCAGCCCTTTCTTCCTAGAGTTGGGGAATCGAGGAGGAGAGGGCATCAGTTTAAGGTGAGAGGGGAATGAGTAAAAGGGAAACTGATGGAAACTGTTTTACACAGAGAGTGGTACACAAAGGGAATGAGCTGCCAACGGAAGTGGTTGAAGCATTTATATTAACGATTTTTAAACGGCATTTGGGCAAGTACATGGACAGGGAAGGACGAGAATGCTATGGGCCAAATGCTGGGAAATGAGGTTAGTGTAGTTGGATATTTGGGTCAGCATGGACGAGTTTATTCCAAAGGGCCTCTCTGCCTCTCTCCATGCTGTAGGACTTGATGACTCTGCAAATAGAACAGCATTTGAATCAAACTGTCATTTTCCTTTGCTCATGAGTTTGAATCATATTTGGACAATGTTCTTTCAAGTTAATTTTGCAGATATTTTGCTTTTCAGTTTGTTATCAACAATACGTGTGTGTATCCGTGCGTGTGCATGTGTGTGTGTGTGTGTGTGTGTGTGTGTGCCTGTGTGTGTGTGTGTGTGTGTGTGTGTGTGTGTGTGTGTGTGTGTGTGTGTGTGTGTGTGAGTGTGTGTCTGCATGTATTTCTCAGTATTTTTCGAAGAAAAATATCAATGTACATATTTGCAATATCCTCTCGTCATTCCTCTTTCCATCATAGTTTGAGCAACTTTGTTTTGGTCATAAACGTGTTGTTTTAGCAGATTAAAGAAATATTCCTGATTTGTTCCTAGCACTGACCCTGACACACTCTGAGAACTATATCATTGGCCATATCACCGACATAGTCATATTTATTTTTTTTTATCAGTATCAGCCAACGTTAGTGTCGAGGAGTTCGTTGGAGGAGAGTCTGAGGGATAGGATTTACATCTATTTAGAAAGACAAGGACTGATTAGGGATAGTCAATATGGATTTGTGTGATGGACATCATGTCTAATTAATGTGATTGAGTATTATGAAGAGGTGACAAAAAAGATTGAAGAAGACACTGTGGTATAAATTGTTTACCCAGACTTCAACAAGGCATTAAATAAGGTTCCCCATCGTAGACAGATTACTAAAGTTAGGTTATATGTAATCTAGGAAAAACTAATCAATTGGATACAAAATTGGATTGAAGGTAATGGATTGTTTTCCAGACTGAAGACCTGTGGCCAGCGGTGTGCTGAAAGAAACAGTGCTGAGCTCACTGCTTTTTATCACGGCTATAAACAACTTTGAAATGATTATCGGAGGCATGGTCAGTAAGTTCACAGATAACATCACCAACGTGGTGCAGTGGACAGTAAAGAAGATGATCTCAGAATATAACGGGATCCTTGACCATCAATGAGGCAAGAACTGGCAGATGGAGTTTAATTTAGACATTTGTGAGGTTTTACATTTTGGTAAGTTAAAGCAGGGTAGTGCCCTGGGGAATGTTGCTGAACAAATAGAACTACGGGTGAAGATTTATAGTTCCTTGTAAGTGGAGTATAGGTCGGTAGAGTGGTGAAGAACGTAGTTGGCATGCTTGCCTTAATCGGTCAGAGCATTGAGTATAGGAGTAGGGGTAGGTTGTTGCGCTTGTACATGACGTAGTTGAGGCCACTTTAAGAATACTGCGTACATGTCAGTTGGGTCTGCTAAACGATAGATGTTGTTAAGCTTGAAAGGGTGCAGAAAAGATTTACAAGGATTTTCTGGAACCTGAGGGTTTGAGCTACAGAGAGATGATGAACAGATTGAGGCTTTTTCCCCTGGCCTATCAGAGACTGAATGGTGACATGACAGAGGTTTAACAAGTCCTGAGGGGCATGGATGGTCTGAATGGGCAAGATCTTTTTCCCAGTGTAGGTGCATCCAGAACTAGACGGCATAGTGTGAAGGTCACAGGGCAAAGACTTAGAAGGGACCTGAGGGGAAACATTTTCATACTGATGCTGGTGGGTGTACTGTCAGAGGAAGTGGTGAAAGTGGGTACAATTACACGTTTAAAATGTATCTGGATAGGTACATAAATAGAAATGGTTAAGAAGGATGTGGGTCAAATGCTGACAAGTTGGACGAGATCTGATTAAGATGCCTGATTTGCCTGGACAATTTGGACAAAAAGATCTGTTTCCACGCAGTATGACTCTCTTATTCTCACAACAGGATGAGGGAAAATTCATAAAGGGCCATTCGAATCGGAATTCTCTTCCCCAAAAGTTTGTGGTGCCTCTCTGATTACAAGTATTCACAGCTGAGTTAGTTAAAGTTTTGACAGAGAAGTGTTTCATGGATAATGGGACACAGGCAGGAAAATGAGTCTGAGACCACAATATGATCAGCCACAATCTTAATGCCTGGTGGAGAAGGCTCAAATTCTCTAATGACCCACTTCTGCTCCTCAGTCCCATGTTTCTGCATTCCATTCAACCCCTCAAACCTGCTAGCAGGTAACTTGTGCTTCATTTGTTGATCATGTTGTAGACTGGGATTCACTGTGAATACAGCCCCCAAATCTCACCCAGCGATGGCTCACAAAATCCGCTGGTCTCACTGATTGCAACATCCTTCATCATTCGACGTTGTGCCATTTATCCTACTCTAAGATCAGACTAATCCACATGCTTCCGTTCACTTTGTTCCATGTGCCTATCCAAGAGTTTCTTAAGTTTCCCTCACGTATTTGACTCTACTATCACTGCTGGCAGTGCATTTCACTCACCCACCACTCTCTGTGTAAAGAATCTACCACTGATATCTCCCCTAAACCTTCCTCCAATTGCCTTAAAATTATGCCACCTAGTCATAGATATTTCTGCCCTGGGAAAATGCTTCTGGCTATTCACTCTCTCTATGACTCTCATCATCTTGTACACCTCCAGTGAGAAAAGCCCTCGCTCCTCATGGTTTCCTCATAAGACCTGCCCTCCAGTTCAGGCAACATCCTGGTAAATCTCCTTCTGGTAAATCGCACTTAATTAGAATTAATTATGACCTCTCCACTTTTTCGAGTCATTCATTGCACAAGGGAAGATGATTATCATTGGTTGGCATCAATCATCTCAGCCGTGGGACACATCTGCAGGAGATCCTCAGCGTGGCTTCCTCAGCCCAGGCATCTCCAGTTTGTTATCACATAATCCCTACAGTGTGGAAGGAGGCGATTCAGCCCACTGAGTCCAAACTGAGCAGATTGGATTCCCGACAGTGTGGATACAGGCACTGCGGCCCAACCAGTCCACAACGACCCTCTGAAGAGTAACCCACCCAGACACATTTCCGTCTGACTATTGCACCTAACATAATGGACAATTTAGCATGGCCAATTCACTTGGCCTGAACATCTTCGGACGATGGGAGGAAACCGGAGCACCCGGAGGCGACTTATGCAGACAAGTGGGGAACGCAGAAACTCCACACAGACAGTTGCCCACGGCCGGAATCGAACCTGGGACCCTGGTGCTGTGAGGCAGCAGTGTTAGCTACTTAGCCACCGTGCCAGCAGAAAAGGAGGCAGCCACTGAAATTTACAAAATTTCCAGGACAAGTTGTCCCTCTTCAACTCTTGAAACAGTCTGTGACCATGTACAGCAAGACGTGGACAACATTCAAGATCGTACTGTTAAAGTCTGGGTAACATTTATGTAACAGCACAGTACATTTCCACAGTAAAACGAGGATTTTATTCAGCACCTCAATCTGGTTTCACAAGAATATGGGGAAGCCATTCATCCCATCAAAACTGCTCCGCAAGAAGAAGGATGGACCATTCAGTCCCTCCTACCTGTTGCACAGGAAGACAAGGAGTCTGTTCTCTCCTACATGTGACGTACATGGGATCAGAAAGAGCCGTGTCATACCCGGAGTCACTTACAAAGGAACAGGAAGAGGTTATTCAGCTTGTCAAGCCACGAACACAGGAACAGGAAAGTGTCAGAGATTCTCCAACATCACAAACAAATGGAGCAGGGGCTGCACAGACGGACTGCTCCAAATTGATCCACATACTCATGGTACATATGTGTTACTTTAAAATGTGTTTCTGGCAGTCGGAATGAAGCCAACATTTTTAGCCATTCTCCAAGTTATCTTCCATCTCCAAGAAGGCAGACCCATGGTCTCCGAGGAGGTCAGAAACCGGTGGGGAATAACTAACTGTTTCAGAATGAAGGTATTTTGGCTGCTGACAGGATTGTGCACAAAGTGACATTCAATGCAGTGTCACACAGTAACTGTGCATTAAACCTCCCACTCACCCTTCCAACCATCCCTGATGTAATAATATTATTTCTCAGTTGTATTCAGTTTTGATAGGTTCACTGAACTCGAAACGCTATTTGTGTTTCTTCTGACAGACTGCCATACCTGCTGAGATTCTCCAACATTCTTTCAAAAGTTGGAGAATTTTATTTCAGATCGCCAGCATCCGCATTTCCTTGGTTATTTCACCTTTAATGTTGTTGTTTCGCGGGATGCCAGCATCACTGCCAAGGGCAGCATTTGTTGTCCATCCTAACTGCCCTTGACCACGCAGCCGTTTGTCAAGGCAACACAGCGGCAACCATATTGTTGTGGATCTGAGGTAACACTTAGTTCAGACAGGGCAAACATGTTAGGTTTCTTTACCAAAAGTTATTAATAAACGAAGAAAAGAAATCCTGATGGTTTATCGTTGCCATGAGTGAAATTAGGTTTCATTCCAATTTTTGTCATTGGAATTTAAATTTAGTCATCGACTGTGATAGGATTTCAGACAATGGTCTTAGAATCATAACCAGTGCCTCTGAATTACACAGTCAGTAACATTATTACTCTGTTTAAGATTCCCTGTTGTGAAGTCACTGTAGAGACAAGAACAAGTTTGTGGTCAAAATATTTGTAACTGGAAGAGAGGTCAGAAGTGAACTGGAACCATAAAATCTGTCGTTTAAGAATGGGTAGGTGATGGCGAAGTCAGCAATATAACTCAGGCAGAGCTGGAAATTGGGGATATTATGAAGGTGGTGTCAGCAGGTTTGATGACAGAGAGAATATGGAGACATAAAACAGTTCACGGTAAAAAGGAGAGTCAAGGTTCCGAACAGTCTTGTTCCTTCTCAGATGTTTATGAGTAAGTAGTTTGGAAATGCATGAGAAGGAAGTGGCGTTTGTGAATGAAATTTTATGTATTTGTTAAATATAATCAACCAGAATAGCAATAACATTCAGAATCATTTATAGAATCGGCAGAGATAGACTTACCAGGAACACCAATAATAGCGAGGATGGGATAGTACCCTGCTTGAATAATCATCAGTACGGCTTGTGTCCGCATCTCTAACCGTGGCCAATCCTGAGAAAGCCAATAAAGACCCCAGGATAAACTCCTGTCCACTGTTGTAACATTCCAGTCTAATGTTCCCAGATTCTGATCCATTGTTAGAAAATTCCAGTCTAATGTTCTCAGATTCTGATCCATTGTTGGAACATTCCAGCCTAATATTCTCAAATTCAAATCCATTGTTGGAACATTCTAATGTTCTCAGATTCTGGTTTCTCTCTCTTTCTCTATAGCTGCTGATCCCAATCTTGTTGAGGTTGACTCTGCGCCGAATACTATGGCATTATAAGTTGAAATAAGTCCCTATTTATGGAAGAGGGAAAGCCTCCAGTGACCCAGTTAGGTCCAGGAAGACTGATATTAATCACAGAGGATGTTGGTTTCCTTGGATGCTGCCTGACCTGCTGCGCTTTTCCAACAACACGTTTTCAGCTGCTATTAATCACAGTCACAGAACAAACAGCTCCAGTTAACCCATTTCACGGCAACTCTGATATATCACAATAATTGGTGTGGGTGGGATTTTGATATCGATGATTATTGGTCTAATGGCATATCTCCAGTCGTAAAAATAGAGGTGGGGGAGCGAGATAAATCTTTCTCTTCACAAGCTCAATGATTCTGCTGTGTTTTGGCAGTGTAGGAATTGCTGGGCTCCCGAGGCCGTTTGTGTCTGATCACCAGGCCTGCTTCATCTTTTCGTTTTATTTATTTATGTTTAACTTTGACTTTTGTCTGTCCAGCATTTAACGCTGAGGTGGGTTTAGGCATTTTTGAGAGACACCTACAGGGATATAGACGATGTAGATACAGTCCATTCCTTGTGTTCTTGCAGCCGCTGCCTGGTCCTGTGGAGTGATGGTCGAACTCTCACAGTTAGTTTTACCTTTCGGTAGTTATGGCAGGGGTCTCAGCAGAGTTGGAAGGCAGTAACTCTCTCCCGGGTGCTACACACTCTCTCTGTGATTTCTCTCAGAACTGTTTATTGATGGTCTTTACTCCTGTATTGGAGAACTGCATTTGAGGCAATCTGTTTTCTGCATTTGTTTTTTGAAAAAAGTGTACTTATTGGACGATACCATATTGGAGCAGTTAGTATAGCTATTAAGTAAACTATTATTCTGCTAAGTTTTCCAACAGAATTAAGTTATTGCAAGTTCCTCTTCCTTTTGTTGTCTTTTTTCGACAGTATTCGAATACATAGTGTTTTGCTTAATGTCGAATATTTTTACAATGTCAATTCTATCTGAAACACATCACCTCACAATTACCAGTGGAATGGGCCGAGCTGGAGGAGTGATAATCATGTCAGGAATTATATCGGATACTGAATCCACCTCTCAGATCCAGCCCGGATACGTATTAGCCCTGATGTGACCCACTCAGCATGAAGCACAGCGGAGACCACGCTGGTGTACTGCTCAGCAATCCGTCCAGGATCGAACACTGTTTAGAACTCACCAGCTCACGACTTATCTGTCCAACAGGCACTGATCTATAAACTTGGACTAGATAATCTTTTCAGCACAGGGTGCTGTGCAGAACACACAAAGGCATTGTTCTTTACACACGGACTGGATATCTGTGCAGTGAATAGCAGTGAATTTATCTAATAATGTGGAGCAGTTATCTTCCAAGCATACACAGCTATGTACACCAATCACTGCATTGCTGCGTAACACTGTGTTAGATCACTGCCCAGCGTGGGGAAACTTGCAGCTCATGCTGCAAATGAGAGAATGTGCAGCTCCCTCCATTTACAGCTCCATATCTACATTGTGGCATGACACAGGGGTGCTGTGGATGTGAAACTCACTGCCAGAGAGAGGTGGCGGAGGCGTCAGTTTAAATACCAATAAATCGGAGGAGCTTGGTTAAAAGAGAGGGGGAGATTGAGAGAGAATTTCACAGAAGGATCTGATGGTAGGTTTAAAAATTGTGGAATGAGAACATTTCGATAGTATCTTGCAATATAGGTTACTGTTTCCAGGAATGATGGGTGAGCAGGATATCGGTGTAAGTTAAGATGATGGAGAGTTTTGGATAAACATTTGCTCTGCAGTGTTGTAACTGGGAGTGGGATCAGCAGAGTCTTCGACTCATTGGGCTGAATCGAACAATAATTTGTCTCAGTGCCATTTTGATTGAGTGTGACAAAAGGAATGTCTGCACGAGGCAGAGCTAGTTTCCTGGTGTTATCTTATCGAACTCACCTCATTACCTACCCACCCCACCCCATGGTGTCCCTCTCATTCAATACCAGCCCGATTTTCCCAGACATCATTGCTGGAATTACACACCATCGCTCGAGTACCCCTGGATATTCAGTGATCCGTGCCACTGCTGCCATCGTTAAAAGGCCAATGGGCACACATTTGAGCTTTCTCAGTTTGGAGCTGCCCTGCACAGTTTACCCCGAGCATGGCAGATTGGGAAATTACACCACAGCTTGTCGATAGGGGCACGGAATTCCTGGTGAATTGTCTAGTATAGAGCGGGACCATTCTCTTCCCAGAGGGACCCGCACCACCAGACTCATCAAACATGATCTGAGCACACCACTCAGCTGAGTGCAGTGTCTGCAGTCCATAGAAAAGTCCAGCAATACAGTAAAAGCATCAATAACCTTCTCCGCTCTGTCAGGATAAGGGTCACCGTATTCTCTCTACTCTCTCACACTCACTGTATATCTGTTAGCGCCTTCCCCAGAATAAGGCTCCATCACTCTCACCACTGCAATGCAGCACCTTCTCTCTCCCTCTCTCTCACCTACGCAATACCCCCATTAGGTTATAAAATGTTCT
This sequence comes from Chiloscyllium punctatum, assembly GCF_047496795.1. Taxonomy (NCBI): domain Eukaryota; kingdom Metazoa; phylum Chordata; class Chondrichthyes; order Orectolobiformes; family Hemiscylliidae; genus Chiloscyllium; species Chiloscyllium punctatum. Next base: position 105,504 of record NW_027310261.1, read on the forward strand.
TATGAGTGTTGTTTCTAGAATTCGCTGGATGATGCCATCTGTACAATGTTCCAGATAATTTTCAAAATAATTCAACTTTAGCAAAATTTTCATCCTCCAGTATGTAACGCATCAGAGGAAGGAGCAGAGTTTTACTTTTTTCAAAATCACTCAGGATGAAAGTGCCTGATAAGGCCAGTAAGCCTCTCAAATATGCTTCATAATTCAGACAAAGGGAACACCTAACCACTTGAAGACTCACTCTCTTCTTGAAGACAGGCGCCACATTGGAGTTTCGCCAGTTTCACTGGAACACACCTGTAATATCGAGAGTTATGGAATATTTCACACAGTGCCACCAGTCACTCTGTAACCACTTCTTTTAAAGCAAGCTATGAATTGCTGATGAGCTGTTTACCCTTGGACTTTTCTGGTTGAGGAAGGCCTTGTTTGTTTTGTTAGAGAATACGCAAAACTTTCATCTGACTGCAATTTTTATTTATAATGTTGAATCTATTTGTGCCTACTCTGTGAGGAACGATGTAAAATACTGTTTTAAATTCTCTGCCTGTTCCCTGAAACCACTTCCCCAGTCACATCCTCCCGATGTCCCACATGTTCTCTCCTGCCTTTCTTCCAAGGGTCACAGATAGATCATGAACTTTTTTTATTTGATATGGGAAAACTCTTGTGGTTAGTTTCGTTTCATATATCTTGCCAGTTTTGGAATATTTTTCTTCATATTTTGTTTTGTACAATCTGCTTCTGGTTCCAGAAGTAAACTTCCCAAATGTGGCCACGCCAGACAGCCCCACTCTGAATTCTTCAGTTTGTGATTGATTAGCAAACTTCACAGTCTTTGTGTATCATGGGTGGTTCGTCTTCACATCTTCATATCATCTTCTTTTTGACCAGAGTCAATCATTACTGAGCGTTATTAAGCAGTATTTGCTTAAATGATTCCCCCCCATACACACACATCTGCTGACCTTCACCTATGTCTGTTTTCACACTCCGTATTTGAACAGATATATGACATAAATCTGCATTTGAAATACCTGGCTGTTTTCAATCATTGAGGGGGAACCTATGTATGTGGCTGAGGGTGTCTCCATTCTCCCAGTTTCCCTGCCTCTGTCATTTCTGTGAGATGATGCCACATTCCTTTGGGAAGGTTCATACATGTCATCCTTTTCATTCAAACGAGAAAACCCTTCAGTCTGATGGACTGAGCTTTCAGCTGTGTCTGTCCCGTCTCCCTCATTTCTGCCCTCACTCCATCCCCTCCTCCCCAGAACAATGATAGATCTCCCTTGTCCTCTCTTCCTCCTGCACTAGAATCTACATTCACTGAATCATCCTCCACCGCTTCCACCACGTCCAGCAGGACAGCACCATCAAACACGTCTTCCCCTCTCGTCCACTGTCAGTATTCCACAGGGACCACTCCTTCTGTGGCACCCTTCATCATCCCGAACACTTCCCCACACCTCCTTGGCACCTTCCCATGTAAATGCAGAAGCTGCAACATTTGCCCATTCACCTCTTCCCTCCTCACTGTCCAAGGCCCTAAACACACCTTCCAGGTAAAGCAACATTTCACTTGTGCACTTTCAATCCAGTCTCCTGTCATTGCTGCGCACAATGCAGTCTCCTTTACATTAGTGAACCAAACAGAAACTGCTATGAGGAATATCTCCACTCAGTCTGTATAAATGACCCTGGTCTTCTGATTGCTCCCCATTTCAATAACCTACATTGCTCTCATGATTATGAGAATGCTTTGAGGAGTTAATGATGGGTTGGACCAGAGAGTGTTATCTATCTGAACTTCCAGAAGGCCTCTGAATTGGTACTGCACAGGAAGCTGCAGAGTAAGATATGGACCCATGGAGTCAGAGGCCAGATACTACGATTGATAAAAGGTTGGTTCTCTGGCAGGATGCAGAGTGAGAATAAAATTGTCCCTTTCAGGACGGCAGCCAGTGCCTACCAGTGTTCCACAAGAGCCAATGTTGGGACCACAACATTTCACTTTGTAGGTTAATGATCTGAGTGGCGGGGCAGAATGCATTCTGGCTACATTTGCAGATGATGCAAAGATAGGTGGACGGGCATATAGTATTGAGGAGGCAGGGAGCCTGCAGAAAGATTTCGACAGTTTAGGAGAGTGGGAAAAGGAGTAGCAGATGGAACACAATGTGGGAGAGTGTGAGGTCATGCACTTTGGTATGAAGAATACAGACATGGACGATTTACTAAATGGGAAAAAAATCAGAAATCTGAGTAACAAAGGGACTTGGATTCCAAGCCCAGGATTCGCCTTAGATAAACTTGCAGGTTGAGTCAGTTAAGAAGACAGACACAAAGTTGTCATTCATCTCGAGAGGGGTAGGATATAATGGTGGGGATTCTGAGGCTTTTTAAGGCTCTGGTCAGACCACATTTCCAGTATTTTGTGCCTCATACCTCAGGAAGGATGGAATAGCCTTGGTGTGTGTCAAGAGAAGGTTCACCAGAAATGAAAAGCTTAACACATGAGGAACGTTGGAGAACACTGGGTTTATACTCGATGGAGATTAGAAGGATGAGGGGGGATCCAATTGAAACTTACAGAATACTAAATGACCTGGATACAGACAAAATTAGGAGGACGTTTGCACTGGCAGGAGGGCGCAGGCTTAGAGCAAATGGAAAATCCATTAGAATCAAGATAAGATGAAACGTCTTTAGCCAGGGACTGGTGAAATTGTGGAATTCCTTACCACAGAAGGCTGTGGAAACCAGATCATTTGGCACCAAAGATATACCCAGGAAAGGGACTGAGGATCTGAAAAGTGACCTCAGAGTTAGTTTGGAAGCTGAAGAGCAGGACGAGTAGAGTAGTGATCTCAGGTTTGCTACCAGGGCCACGAGCTAGTGAGATGAGGATGAGTCAGCGAATGCAGCTTTACACGTGACTGCGAGGTTGGTGCAGGAGGGAGTGTTTCAGATACCTAGGCATCAGGATACATTCTGGGTAAGGTGGGACCTGTAATGAAGGACGGGTTGCACCTGAACTGGAGGGGCACAAATGGCCTGTTTGGGAGGTTTGCTTGTGTGATTCTGGCGGGTTTAATGTAGTTTGGCAGGGGGTTAGGAATAAGAGCACATGCCTGAGACGGGGTTAGTTGCAGACGGGACAGTGAGAGGGTATATTGAACCTATCAGGAAGGTTTCTCACGCAATGAAACAAGGGGATCAGGAAAAGTGCGTCTGTTTTAATGCAAGGAATGTCCAAAATAAGAGTCTGAAATTAGAGCATGGATCAGTACTTGGGGCTACGATGTCGTGGCCATAACGGAGACGTAGGTTTCACAGGGACAGGGATGGTTGCTTGATGTTCCATGGTTTAGAACGTTTAAAAATCTTTAGGGGCGGCACGGTCAGCGCAGTGGTTAGTACTGTTGCCTCACAGCGCCAGAAAACCGGCTTCAATTCCCACCTCAGGGAACTGTCTGTGTGGAGTTTGACATTTTCCCCGTGGGTTTCCTCTGGGTGCTCCTGTTTCCTCCCATAATCCAAAAATGTGCAGATTGGGTGAATATGTCGTGTTAGGTGAAGGGGGAAATGCAGGGGAATGGTTCTGAGTGGGTTGCATTATGAAGGGTTGGTGTGGACTTGTTGGGCTGAAGGCCTGTTTCCACACTATAAGTAATCTCATCTAAAAAAGAACAGGGTGGGTGGAAAATGAGGAGACGGTATAGCATTGCTTATCAGAGAGTGCGTCACAGCGACAGAAATGAAGGTTGTTGAGAAAGATTTGTCTACTCAGTCAGTATGGGTGGAAGTTAGGAACAGCAAGGGAACAGTCACCGCATTTGTGGGTTTCCTATAGACAACGTAATAGCAGTGGAGAGATTGAAGATCTCATAGGCGGGCAGATTCTGGAAAAATGCAATAGTAGCAGGATTATTGTTATGGGTGATTTCAACTTTTCCAACATCAACTGGAACCTCCTAAGGTGCAGATGGCGTGGATGAAGCCGTTTTTGTCAGGTGTGTTCAAGAGGGTTTCCTTGCTCAGTATGTAGACAGACCGACGAGGGGAGAGGCTATTTTGGATTTGGTGCTCACCAATCAGTCAGGATAGGTGTCAGATCACACGGTGGACGAGCACTTTGGTGAAAGTGATCACAAATGCCTCACATGTAGCATAGTCTGGGAGAGTGAAAGGAGCAGTTTCCGAAGGAAGATATTTAATTCTGGAAAAGGAAATTATGATGCTGTCAGACAGGAGTTGGGAAGTACAGACTGGGAGCAATTGATCCACAGAAAGGGCACAGTAGACATGTGGAGACTGTTCAAGGAGCAGTTGTTGCGAGTGATACATAAATGTGTTCCTCTGAGACAGGTAAGAAGGGGTAAGATTAAGGAACCTTGGATGACGAGAACAGAGGAACGTCTCGTCAAAAGGAAGCAGGCAGCTTACGTAAGATGGGGGAAGCAAGGATCTAGCACAGCTTTAGAGGATTACAGGCTTGCTAGAAAGGAGCTCAGAAATGGACTAAGGCGAGCCATGGTGGGGCACGAAAAAGGCTTGGCAAGAAGGATTAGGGAGAATCTAAAGGCATTTTTCTCATACATGAGGAATAAGAGAATAATCAGCGAGTAGGTAGGGCCGATCAGGGATAGCGTAGAGAACGTATGCATGGAGTCTGAGCAGATAGGGGAAGCCCGAAATGAGTTTTTTGCTTCGATTTTCACCAAGCAAAGGGAACTTGTTGTAAATGAAACTTAGAGGAGCTGGGCCAGATCAGTCTTGACCAGGTCAAGCTTGATGAAGTTGATGTGCTAGCAATTTTGGAAAACTTTAAGATGGATACGTCCCCAGGACCAGATTTATCCTCGACTGCTCCAGGAAGCGAGAAAGGCGGTTGCTAAGCTGCTGGTGAGGATATTTGCCTCCTCATTCCCCACAGGAGTCGTACCGGAGGATTGGAAAGAGGCGAATATTGCTCCTTATTTCAAGAAGGGTAATAGGAAAATCCCTGGCAATTAGAGACCTGTCAGTCTTACGTCTGTGGTCAGCAACGTTTGGAAAAATACTGAGGGATTTGATTGATGACTATTTGGCAAAGCATTGTGTGATTAAATCTGTCAGCATGGCTTTGTGAGGGACCAGTCATTCCTCACAAATCTTATTGATTTCTTTGAGGAGGTGTCAAGACAGGTCGACGACGGTCGAGCAGTGGACGTGGTGTATGTGAACTTTAGCAAGGCATTTGATAGGGTTCCCCATGGAAGGCTCATTCATAACGTCAGGAAGTATGGGATACAGGGAGATTTGGCTATCTGGATTCAGAATTGACTGGCTGGCAGAGGCAGACAGTGGTTGAAGATGGAAAGTATTCTCCTTGGAGGACAGTGTTGAGAGGAATCCCACAGGGCGATGTCCTTGGGCCTCTGCTCTTTGTAGTTTTTATAAATGACTTGGATGATGTGGTTGTGGGGTAGATTAGTAAATTTGCGAATGACACAAAGGTTGGAGGTGTCGTCGATACTATAGAGGGTGACTGTAGGCTGCAGCGTGACATAGACAGGATGCAGAGCTGGGCTGAGAAATGGCAGAGGAGGTCAACCTGGGTAAATAAGAAGTGATGCATTTTGGAAGGTCAAATTCGAATCCTGAATATAGCATTAAATATAGGATTCTTGGCAGTGTGGAGGAACAGAGGGATCTGTGTGCGCAAGTGCATAGATCCCTCAAATTTGCCACCCAAGTGGATAGGGTGACAAGAAAGCATATGGTGTTTTGGCTTTCATTAACAGAGGGATAGAGTTTAAGAGCAGTGAGGTTTTGCTGCAGTTCTACATGTCCCTGGTGAGACCACACTTGGAATATCATGTCCACTTGTGGACCCCATACTATAGGAAAAATACCGAGGCTTTGAGAGGGTGCAAAGAAGGTTTGCCAGGATGCTGCCTGGACTGAGGGCTTGCTTTTTGAAGAAAGGTTGAACAAGCTTTAACCTTTCTCTCTGGAGACAAGGAGGACAGAGGAGATCTGATCTGTACAAAATAATGAGAGGAATAGATAGAGTCAATACCGGGAGACTTTTCCGCAGGGTAGGATTGACTAGTACGAGAAGTCATAGTTTGAAGATATTAGGAGGAAGGTAAAAGGGAGACGTCAGAGGTAGATTCTTTACGCAGAGAGTTGTGAATGCATGGAATGCATTGCCAGCTCAGTTGGTGGAAGCAGAGTCATTGGGGACATTTAAGCGAATGCTGGACATGCATGTGGATAGCAGTCAGTTGAGGGGTGCAGAGGTTAAATTACTACATTTTACATTAGGATTAAATCTCGGGACAACATCGTGGCCCAAAGGGCCTGTTCTATGCTGTACTGTTCTATGTTCTATGTTCTATTTAGTATACTTAAAACAAACTCAGATAAGTTCTTGCTTGACAAGGGGATCAAAAATAACTGACAGGAAGAGGGAAATGGGGTTGAAAATCTATCATTCGTGATCGAATGGCGGAGCAGACTTGATGGTCCGAATGGCTTCATTTCTGCTCGTATAGAATTGTGGTCTAATATTTCGGTCCTGGATGGCACGGTGTCTCAGTGGTGTGCACTGCTGCCTCATAGCATCAAGGAACTGGGTTCGATTTGCTCTGGGTGTTCTAGTTTCCTGCCACAGTTCAAAGTTGTGCAGGTTAGGTGAACTGGTCATGCTGAATTGCCGATTGTGTTCAGGGATGTTGATGTTAGGTGCAATAGTCAAGGGTCTATGTACAGTATTAGGGTAGAGAATGGGATTGGTTTGCATACTCTTTGGAGGGTCAGTATAAACCTGTTGGGCTGAAGGGCCTGCTTCCACACTGTAGTGAATCTAAGAAAATGCAGGTTGCTGCAATGTTCCAATGAAGTGCAACCCAAGCTCGAGTAACACCTCACTTTACACTTTGGTACGTTACAGTCTGTCGGAGTTAATATTCAATTCCATAAATTCCCAGCCTGAACCCATTATGGCTGTTTTCCATTTTCCCTACACTCTCCCTCCTGGGCTCCCTAAGTTAGTGTCTTGTTTTATTCCATTCAACAGAGAAAACCAATTTCTAATATTTACACATTTATTTACTCCCATTATATATATGTGTCTCTTTCACCATAATTTAAAGCCCATTTGTCTTTCACACTGGGTCTCCAAACACTCTTTCCCAACTCTGCCAAGATACTAAAACGCTCACTTTTCTATCCTTTACATGTCTGAAGAAGATTTGCATTGGACTTGAAACATTAACATTGTTTCTATGCCTCTGAGATGTTGCCAGACCCCTGAATTCCTTCAAAAATGAAAAGTTACAAAACACATTTTCAATATAGCAAAGATCATTGGATACAGGAAATCTGAAACACAAACAAAAATTGTTGGACTTACTGGATGCTTTGAGGAACAGTCACAGTACCCGAAAGATTAACTCTGCTTTCACTCCACAGATGCTGTCAGACTTGTCAGTGTCTTCAGCAATTTCTGGTTTTGAACAAGTTTCAAACATGTGTGTCAAAGCTGCTCACACGCCCTGTCCAACATGGAGCGCCATACACCGGGAAGTGAATGATCAAGCAAGGTATACAAATTCATTAGTTCTGAAACTGTCATCACCGACACTATAGAGCTCTTAATCATGGTCATGGAGAGAAACAGAGGGAAACACATTTGCTTTAAAGAGAAGATGGCATTACCGGAGGGGAAGAGATTCAGGTGAAAACGTTAAATGCTTTTGAGGAATGCGACAAATTGGAGGCATGGCATCATGAAGATACCCAAACACGACGAGAAGTTTTAAAAAAGAAAATTTTCCCACATCAGAAAGCGGGATAAGGCACTGTGTACAGGGGAGAAGGGTGACCAGGACCCCGTGCGAATGAGGACGGGCAGCAGAATTGTACTGCAGATATTGCAGCTCAAACTGGGCATTCATGTGATGTTGTAAATCACAGCAGCTGTAGTAGTAGCAGGAGCAGTAGAATTATATTCAACCACAATATAATCTCTCAGTCTACCATTACCATGAAGCTGATCTCCGCTTCAGTGATGTGTGTGGGTGAACATGCCACGGTTAGAACCGTCTGTACCTAAACCTGATGACAACCCATTCAAGCTACCGCACTTACTGCTTACATTAATAAACATCAGAACTAACATCTGATAGAGAGGGCGCCATGATCCCAAGACTGTGACCACTTCTTTTAAAACCAGCTATGAATTACTGCTGACCTGTCTACTCTTACTCTTACCTGTTAGAAAAATCCTTGTTCCTTTTGTTAGAGACGGTTCAAGAACTTCCCTCATATTACCATTTTGTTTACATCATTGAAAAACTTACTGTACATTCCACTGTGAGGAATGATGCAAAACATGGGTGTAAATTATCTGTCTGCTCCTTGTAGCCAATGCTTCAGTTACATCCTCCAATTATCCTCAGTATCCTTTCCTAATTAATTACACCTAAGATAACACTCATCTTGAACTTTTTTTATATGCTCGGAAAAGTTCTTGCTGCTTATTTTTGTATTTCTTGCCAATTTACTACATCATGTCTATTCTCCCCTTTTCCTCGCTTTCTTGATTCATACAGTCATATAGCGAACAAACAGACCATTTGGTCCAACTTGTCCATGCTGGCCAGGTTTTCCAAACTAAACTAGTCTCATCTGATTGCATTTTGTCCATATGCCTCTAAACCTTTCCCATACATATGTTTGTCCTACTGAGTTTTAAATGTTGTTGCTGAACTTGCATCTCCCACTATTCCTCTGACAGCTCATTCCATATACACACATCACCGTCTGTGTGAAAACATTGACCCTTCGTCCATTTCAAATCTTCCCTCTTTCATCTTAAACCTATGCCTTCTGTGGTTGAACTCCCCAGTCCCCGGGAAAAGACCTTGGCTATTCGCTCTATTCATACCTCTCATGATTTTATAAACTTCTACAATGTCACCCCTCAACCTCCTACACGCCAACTGACACTAACTTTATGAACAAGCATTTACAGATAAAGCACTGCAAATTTGAAACAGTATTCAAATGACAGGTAAATAACATTCAGCCCAAGCTTCATACTGTGATTTGCTTTTTCTCCATGTTATAATACTAAGGCAGCAGGAAACTGTTACGAGTACCAATAAGAGGTCAAACACGTGAATTGCTTTGTCCAAATGTGGTGATGATCTCTACAGTGAAAGCGCATCACTGGCCTGAACCATATAAGAAGGGGAATTCTTGTACCACACGGTCAGCGTGCAGTTGCCTTTAGCAGAGTGAGATGAAGGCTGATTATACCTTTTGAAATTTGGATTGCAGTGTGAATTCAGTGCAAAGGGGGATAGGTGTTTTCGATAAGGTTTACTCAAAGAAGTAAACTTTCCAGAGTGAGATGTGTGGGAGGTGGAAAACAGCATGAATGGAGAGGCCAAGCCACAGTGAAACCAAAGGCTAAGTGGCAGCACTAAACGCAGCTTGATGCTACTGCAGAGTAGGTAGACTTGATTGGAGTTTTAGGTGAAGTGGGGAGGGACCATAATGTAAGAATATACTCTGTAATTTGAGAGGGAGAACCTGGAATCACGAAGGGGACACGAGCAGGGAAGAGGATGGAGCAGCAATGGCAGTAGTTTCTGTTTGGAATTCAGGAAGCACAGCTGAAATTCATGACTAGCATCTGCTTCTGGTCCCTGCAATAAACATCCTAAATCTGGCCCTCCACTAATGCTCATCAGTTGTACCCTTGAGAGACTTTGTCAACCATGGGTGGTTCATCTTCTTATCGAGTTCTTCTTTTTGAACAGAAACAAAAATTACTGAGCGGTTTGGGATAACTGTTTGAATTTCTGCTCACGTAAACTCACTGTCTTCCTCTGGGTATATTTTCACATCCCGCTTCAGACCAGACGTGAGGCAGAAATTCTCAAATTAGATGCCTGGTTCTTTTCAATCATTCAGGGGGATCTTCTGCCTGTGGCTGAACACAAGATCAGCGGAGGCTGCCTCCATTCTCCAAGTTTCTACATCTCTGTTGTTACTGTTTGACGATGCCACATTCCTGTGAGCTGCGTCTAATGTGGCCTCCTTTTCCATCAAACCAGAAATCCCCGAACTCTGGTGGACAGGGCCTTCAGCTATGACGGTCGCATCTTCCACGGTGTTGCCCTCAATCCGTCCCCTCCACCCCAGAACAATGATAGATTCCTCCTTGTCCACACTTCCTCCTGCACGAGAATCCACATTCACATATTCATCTTACGCCATTTCCACCATCTCCAGCAGGACATCATCATCAAACACATCTCCCCCTCCTGCCCACTGTCAGTATTTCACAGCGACCGTTCCCTCTGTGTCACCGTCCATCACCCCGAACGTTTCCCCACTCTCCCATCGCACCATCCCATGCAATTACAGAAGCTGCAACACTTGTCCATTCATCTCTTCACTCCTCACTGTCCAATGCCCCAAACATAGCTTCCAGGTGAAGCAGCATTTCACTTGTAACCTTTCAATCTGATCTCCCGTCATTGCTGCTCATAATGCAGTCTCTTTATATTGGCGAGACCAAATAGAGATTGCTTTGAGGAACACACTCCCTCGGTCTGTAGAAATAACCCTGACCTTCTCATTGCTTCCCATTTCAATAACTTACCTTGCTCTCATGCTAACATTTCAGCCCTGGGCTTCTGCAATGTTCCAAGGCAGCACAACTGAAGCTCGAGTAACAACTCACTTTACACTTTCGAACGTTACAGCCTTTAGAAGTTAATGTACAATTTCACAATTTCACAGTCTGACCCCATTATAACTGTTTTCCAATTTCCGTACAATCTCCCTCCTGGCCTCCCTATGACCTTGTGTGGTTGTATCTTCTTTATCTTTCACCCAATAGTGAGAACCTCTTTTCCCCATTCACATCTTCATTGAAAGCTATTTCACATGATCTTCTTGTTCACCACTACTAAAAGTATGTTTATCTTTTGCCACGCCCTCTTTTACCCGTCGACCCACTCCCCACATCTGTCAAGGTATTATAAGCTACGGGCGGCACGGTGGCACAACGGTTAGCACTGCTGCCTCACAGCGCCAGAGACCTGGGTTCAATTCCTGCCTCAGGCGACTGACTGTGTGGAGTTTGCACATTCTCCCCGTTTCTGCGTGGGTTTCCTGCGGGTGCTCCGGTTTCCTCCCACAGTCCAAAGATGTGCAGGTCAGGTTAATTGGCCATGCTAAATTGCCCGTAGTGTTAGGTAAGGGGTAAATGTGGGGGTATGGGTGGGTTGCGCTTCGGCGGGGCGGTGTGGACTTGTTGGGCCGAAGGGCCTATTTCCACACTGTAAGTAATCTAATCTAAAAAAAAATAAAGCTCATTTTCCAATCCTTTTCAGTTCTGAAGAAGTGTCATACTGGACTTGAAACGCTAACTCTGTTTCTCTGTCTCTGCAGATGATGCCAGACCTGTTGAGTTTCTCTAGAAATGACTAAGCTCAGAACAAGTTTTCAGTAAAACAAATTACTATGGATACTGGAAATGAAAATGCAAAAATTGGTGGAGAAAATGGGAGCTTTGTAGAAGGGTCACTGGTCCTGAAAGATTAACTCTGCTTTCACACCACAAGATGCTGCCAGACCTGCTGAGTTTCGTCAGCAATTTCTGGTTTTGAACAAGTTTCCATTGACGTGTGTTAAAGCTGCTCAAACGCTTTGCCTAACACGGAATGCACTGTGATGTGACCGATAATGCAAGGTGCACAAATTCATTGATCTGAAACTGCATAAGGCTGTCATATCTGACACTGCAGAGCTCTTAATCTTGGTCAGGGAGAGAAACAGAGGGGAACACATTCACATCAAACACAGAAGATGGCATTGGGAGAATGGAAAATATTCAGATGCATATGTTAAGGGGTTTGAGTAAACTAACAAATTGGAGGCGTGACACCAGGGAGAGACCCTCAGCACAATGAGAATAGGAAAATGGAAGTGTTACCAAATCAGAAACCAGGCTAAGACACTTTTACAAGACTGATGGCTGCATGGGTCTTGGTGTGAACTGGGGAACAGTCAGTAGAATTGAATTGAACATATTGGAGCTCAAACTGGGCATTCATGTGGTGCGGTAGAATCACAGCAGCAGTATACAACTATAATCTGTAACATTTTCCCCAGGATAATCCCTCAGCCTACCATTAACATCAAGCTGATCTATGATTCAGTGATGAGTGCGGGTGAACATGATATGGTCGGAACCATGTGTACCTAAACCTGATGACAATCCATTAAATCTACCGCACTTGACTGGTTACATTCGAAACAGCAGGACTAACATCTGATACAGAGGGTGAAATGATCCCAAGACTAACAGATCAGATTGAAGTTCTGCAGTGCTGCCACATCCAGACATAAATGTCGATGGGCTATTAAACAACTCACTGGAGGAGAGGACTCCATAAATATCACCATCCTATATCACAGGACAGCCCTGTACATCAGTGTAAAAGACATGGTTGTATTATCTGCATCGTCCTCAGCCAGAATGTTGAGTTGATGATCCACCTCACCCTCGCCATGCTGCCCGCAGAATCACAGATCTCAGTCTTTAATCGATCTGATTTGCTGTATGTGATATGGAGAAACAGCTGAACACAGTAGATACCACAAAGGCATTTGGCCCTGACAACATTCCTGCAATGGGACTGAAGACTTGTGCTGCACAACAAGCCGTGTCCCTGGGGAAGCTGTTTCATTCCAGCTCCAACTCTTACATCTCCCTGGCAATGTGGAAATTTACTCAGCTATGTCCAATCCCAAAACAAGGGAATAAGTACTGTCTGACCATTTACCACGCCCTGAGTCCCATCGCAATCGTCACATTTGTGGGAGTTCTTTTTGACAGAGCTGTCAAGCAGCACAGAAATAACCAGCTCAGTGTGGTTTCAGAAAGGTCCCCATGTGGAGATGGTGCTGTCGTGGAAAAGTCACTGGATTACTAATCGAGACCAGGATAATGCTCTTGCAGCTGGTGGACGTTATAATTAATAAAATATCGAGATGTAAATCCTGGAGTCATTAACAGTGACCTTGAAGCCAATGTCGATTATAACCACCAATTTTCTTCCCCAATGTACTTTCAGGAAGTGAATCTCCCGTGCTTTCCTGGTCTGGCCTAAAAGTGACTCCAGACACACAGACATGTGATAAACTCTTCAATGGTCTCTGAAACAGCCACGCAAGACACTCTATTGTCTCAAACTGTTCTGGGGTCTTAAAGGATAAAACAGTTCACCCGACTCCACCCTCACTATTGGAACGGCAAATACTACAGTATTGACTCTCCAGAGATCTGCTTCCTAACATCTGAGAGCAGGTGGCAACATTTACAGAGCTTTCCCATAGACTGGACAGAAACATCGGGAACTGAGTAGGTCATTCAACACACTGAGCATCCTCCATTCTAGTTCATGGTGAAAACCTCTTCAATTCAGTTTTCCCCACACAGTGTTCATATCCTCTAGTACGTTTAAACATCATAACATGTAAAATGGGAACTACTGTATTCGCTTTGGTCCATCAATTTTGATCCACCATTCAATATACAGGCAGTTATTCAATAAGGCGTGTTTATTAAACGCAAATTCGCTGCAACACAATTACTGAATTGTGCCCCTTTCTTTATAAAGCGAGCTCCCGTTCACTGTTATGGGAGTCCATCTCTGGCACCAGCTGAAAAGCAAATCCCAGCCTCAGGATCCCTCTGTCTACCAAATGCACCCTCAGTGTGTTCAGCTAAAGCAGGAATATAATCCGCTCTGCAAGCCATGAAACTGAGCCTGAATGTGGGATTTGTAGTCTACATTTAGAAGGAAATTAATTTCAAACCGGGTGGGGAATATCTTGGAGAGAACTGGAATTCCGCATCGGCATCGTGTGGTCAGTCAGCTTGTGTGCTTTCTGGTGAAGATCTTGGTGAAAGATGCAGGGCTGTGGTCAGTGACTGTAGTGTTAAAGTGTGACATTTACACTACTAATTCATTACAGTATTTATGTATAATGAATTAGAGATTTATGTAGCCTATGCTATTGTTTGCAGGCACAGGAAGAATGTGCAAACTCCACACAAACAGTGACCCCAGACTGAAACTGAACCCAGATCTCTGGTGCTGGGAGGCAGCAGTGCTAATCACTGAGCTACCACTGTGGGCAACACAACTTGCCTGTACAATTCAATAGTCGAAATATGGCAAAACAGTAGGGAGACTCCATAAGCCCCCAAACTTGTCATTAAGCAACAGGAGGAGGACATTGAGATCTTGGGCGGCTTGGTCAGGTATAGGTGCAGGACATGCTGGCCATCGGGACTATAGTGTCGGAACATCAGGAGGACATTCAGCCCATCGTGTGTGTAATGCAGGAAGAGAATGAGTCCAATCAGCCACCCATGCCCCTTACACAGCAATTGGAGCAGATCTTTTACAGCCTCGTGCCTATTTCACGGGTACTGAAATGGACTGTCGAGGTTATGGAAAAGGATGAACTTAGAATGACCAACTTCACTCGGGAATGGAAAGGTTTGAGCAAACGATTGGGACTGAAGACAAATTGGTCGAATCTGTTATTAAGGATGAACAACAGGAGACTTTGAAAGTCAAACCATAATCCATTAAAGGCAACATGATTTTGTTAAGGATAAATCATATTTGAATGATTTTCTATTTTTTTAAAAAGTAAGACAAACAAGTTGAATAACGGGGATCTGAAAGATGTATTATATCTGGACTTCAACAAGGCAAAGCATAACATGCTTGACTAAAGATTAATATGCAAGACAAGAGCACATGGGGTTAGAACAATTTATTTGCTTGGAGAGGAAATTGGCTAACCAATAAAAACCATGATATGGAGGTGCTAGCTTTGGACTGGGTTGAGTAAGGTCAATCATTACATGGCACCAATTTATAGTCTGACGGGTTTATTTGAAAACACAAGCTTTCATTGCCCTGCACATTCGTCAGGTGTTAGAGAGAAAAGACCTTAGGCACAAAATTTATAAGGAAAAGATGAAAGAGTTGTACAACACATGCACATGAATTGAACACATCTAAGATGGCTGCTACATCTTTAATTGCTTAGAATAGCGATGCAGGTAGAGATTGATGAATATGCAAATCCAAGAGTTCCTTTCAAGTCCTGCAGGAGATACCTTCAGGTATTATTGATATAATGGAGGTGATCCCTCCAGTCAGACAACGTATTTTAGGCAAGCGATCTTGTTTGGAGTATGTATGCGTCTTCACCTGGAAGTAGTTTGGGTTTATTTCCAAAATAGGAGATCATAAAATATCTCATTGACTGACTCTACAAATTGTAAATATTTTTGAGAAAATATAATGCATCTGGAAATACAAACTGGCAAATGAAAATTCATTTTACAGATTAGATGTGTGTGTGTGTGTGTGTGTGTGTGTGTGTGTGTGTGTGTGTGTGTGTGTGTGTGTGTGTGTGTGTGCGCGCGCGCGCGTGTGTTTGCGTGCACGTGCATGGGTGTTTGAAAACAAGGTGCAGTGTCTGTGGAAGGGAGAGAGAGACAGACTGTGTTTGTGAGAGAGTGAGGGGGAGTATGTGTGTCTTTGGGAGGGAGAGAAAGGGTATGCGTGTGTGAGAGAGACGGGAAGTGTGTGCACATGTGAGCGAGGGGGAGTGTGTTTGTTTGCGGTGAGGAGCGGGTGAATTTGCATGGGTGCATTTAAAGGGGAGAGGGAAATGATGTGTGTCTCCTTGTTAAAACACGGGCAGATTTGGCAGATCCCTTTTCCCACACACACTGTGTGGTTTAAGTGCTTCCCGTTTCTGCAGCCTCTTTTCCATTTGTTGTTCATGTTACAGACCCAGATGCTGTAACTACAGTCTCCATGCTCCATCCAGAGTTGGTTCAGCAAATCCTCAGGTCTCCCTGAATGTATTTTGCAGCTCACAGCACAACCTCTAGCAAACCATTCCCATCACCTCCACTACCCTTTCTATAACAGGAGTCAGTCAGAACCACATCCGCATCCTTCACAATAATTCTCGACGGGTTTCCTTATGTTATGGCCCGCACAATCATCTGTGAGGAACAAACACAGGCTTTCAGTGGTCATGCACAGACCAAGTTTCAAAGACGTGTCTCAAAGCTCCTGGACCCCCTTTCCAACATGGAGCAACAGCCTGCCACATACCATTGCATTTTTTCTGAGCTTCACAATGCCAGCACTCGATACACTCGGGAGCCAAATAACAACACCAGGGAAAGGTACAGAAAAACAAATAATTAATTAACTGATAACATGTTGTGAAAATATGGATACGGAGACAGGGGAGTGGGAGTAACTGGAGAAGTGAGACAATGGTGTGTCCAATCACATAAATGAGAGCATTCAATAAAATTATTGCCAGATCACTTGAAATGGTTAGTTACATTAAATTATGAATCTGCCTCACAGAACCATCCCAGACACCATAAACTGGCACAAGGGACCAGCCAGAATGGAGAGCTATGCACACCATGCTCGTGGACTACTCTATAAACGGGACTACCTGCCCAGCATGGGGACCATTGCAAACCTTTGCCAGTAGATTGCTAATATGCTTGCACTACAAAAATGTCTTGCACGGGAAAATTTGTAACCCAGGCAAGAGTGTGTGTGTGTGTGTGTGTGTGTGTGTGTGTGTGTGTGTGTGTGTGTGTGTGTGTGTGTGTGTGTGTGTGTGTGTGTGTGTGTGTGTTGGTGGTAGTAGATATGAAAATTATTATTTGAGAGAGAATAGACATAGAGGAAATCTGTTTAAATGTGAACAACTGACAGGGCTTTGTGTCATTAACAGAGGGAGACTGAGGACCGTGTTATAGACAGAGGTGACGATGTGCTTTTGAATATTAAAGTAAAGGCATTGCCAGACCCAACAACAATATAAAGCAATCCGTACAGGATTGATGGGATTTTGGTCTGCCTTTAGATATAAGCCATGGAATACCGACTCAGATTTGGTTAAGCAGCAGCAGATTATTGGCTTTATTAAGATTGTGTATCATCGCTGAAGGTTCAAACAGGAGATGGGATGAACCAGTGAAGTATCTGCAGTTGTCAATAGTTAAAACTAGGAATGGTCAGGATATGGTGTCAGTAATCAGCTTGGGGCCAAAGGGATCACCGTAGTTGTGACTGGTCTGTTTCAGCCTCAGTTATTGGCCAGGGATGAGATGGAGTCAGAGGAAGGAAATGGAGTTTGTATCCAGAACAGAAGACAGTGACCTCCAAGCTCTCAATATTTAAATAGCAAGGGCAGTGATGCAATGCATCTTGGTTCATACCTGAAAGTGAGTAGGTCAATCAACAAGTCCCAGTGCCAGAACTAAAGAAGGAGAGAAAGAATGAACAAGTTCACTATTGTTTGTTCTGGTTTGGAGCGTGAATACTTACAGAGGAGAGTAAATAAAAATAACATTAATACAGTCGAACATGGTTAATGCAAATAATATATCGACAGTGAAACTTACCAGGGACACCAACAATAGCCAGGATAGGTTAATAAAAATATTGAATAATGTAAAGTGCATATTTGATCCGCGCTGTTAACGGCCACCAATAATATGTAGAAAAAATCCAAACATAATAGGATAAACTCCTGTCCATTGTTGGAACATTCCAGTCTATTCTTTCCAGATTCTGATCCATTGTTGTAACATTCCAGTATAACGTTCTCAGATTCTGATCCACTGTTGGAACTGTCCAGTCGAATGTTCTCAGTTTCTGATCTCTCCCTCTCCCTGGAGCAGCCGATACCTGTTAGTGCTATCGGTGGTGCTCCCTCCCATACTATGGGATAACGTATTGAATCGAGCCCTTTTGTCATTAAAAGATGGAAAATCTCCACTGGGATAATTAGAATCCATGGAGACAGACATTAGTCACAGTCACCAAACAAACAGTTTCAGTTAACCAGTTCCTTACATCATTTTACATAACACAATAAAAGGGAACATTTACTAGGTTTGGATGGAATGAATGAGAGTTGCTGAAGGATAGACCATAAATCTTTCAATCTATTTCATCTGTCTTCCTTTTATATGGGAGTATTGTTGGAACCCTGTTTATAAAAGGAGATAGGAATAAAATAACAGACGAGCTGCATAAAATGTTTGGTGGAGATGTTTCTAGATATCTTTGTGTAATTCTGCTCCAAGTTCGAAAAGCCCTGTTATCAAGTCCTTTCTTAACGTTGTGACAGCATTCAGAGCATTGAAACTGCTGCTCAGGAACAGGGAGAAACAGGAGATAGTCACTCAACTGCTCGAGCCTGGGACAGAGGAACAGGAGGCAGTCACTCAACTGCTTGAGACTGTGATACAGGGAAATCTGGAGGCTAGTGAGGCCCAGATTTCTGTTCCCCAGGAACTGGAGGAGGTGACACACTACCCACCACCGTGAGACACTGGGAGAGAAGAGGAATTGGCTTGGTACTAACACAAATATCTGAATAAGTTGCATGAACGAGCCATTCAATCCTGCTCCAACATTCTTCAAAACCATGGATGATCTGATTGTAATTCCCTCATTCCATTTTACAGAGATTCCCCTCTCTGCAGCCTCTGCTCCATTTGTTGGTCATGTTGCAGATCCAGATACTGTAACTACAGTCACCATGTTTCATCCAGAGTTGGATCACCAAAGCCTCTGGTCTTCCTTAATTTCCACAGCAGTTTAAAACACAGCCTCCAGGAAACCATCTCCCAGCATTTCCACGAACGTACAAAAACTAGATTCTAGTGGGCGGCACGGTGGCACAGTGGTTAGCACTGCTGCCTCACAGCGCCAGAGACCCGGGTTCAATTCCCGCCTCAGGTGACTCTCTGTGTGGAGTTTGCACATTCTCCCCGTGTCTGCGTGGGTTTCCTCTGGTTGCTCCGGTTTCCTCCCACACTCCAAAGATGTGCAGGTCAGGTGAATTGGCCATGCTAAATTGCCCGTAGTGTTAGGTAAGGGGTAGATGTAGGGGTATGGGTGGGTTGCGCTTCGGCGGGGCGGTGTGGACTTGTTGGGCCCAAGGGCCTGTTTCCACATTGTAAGAAATCTAATCTAGTAAAATAATCTCGAGTTAAGTCAAATGTCAGTCAAAGGCAAATGAGAAGCCTCGTCTGAATCACTAACAGTTGTGAGGATTCCTCATATTACTGAGCACATGAGCAGCAGAGAGTGATTAACACAGGCGTTCAATGAATAGGCACAGAGCAAGTTACAAAGGTGTGCCTCAAAACTGTTAAAACCCCATTATCCAACATGGAGCACAGGGCAGGACACTGGGAAGTCAAAGAAAACGGAAGCATTGCTCTTTTGAACACGGTTTCTAAGCTTCTTAGTGTTGGAAGCTGATGCTCTTGAGTGACCAACATTCAAGGACATGAAAAGATATACGACAGTGATTCACATTGAAACTGGACAATTAAAACTAGATGGCGGGGAAGCAGTTCAAACACCAACAAATGGGAGGGAATTGGGAAAGAGACAGAGGGAGAGAGACTCTGAGTCAGTGTTATGGAAGGATGTGTTTGCAGGTTTCAGAATGCTGTAATGAAGACATTTCGATCATATCTAGCAACATAGGTTAGCATGTCCGGGAATGATGAATTAATACGATATTGGAGCAAGGTCAGATAGAGTCAGAGTCTCGGAGATGTACAGCACAGAATAAGACGCTACAGTCTAACTCATCGATGCCGATGGGATATCCCAAATTAAATTAATCACATTTGGACAATGTCGATGTAAACCCTTCCTCTTCACGTACCCATCCAAATATCATTTAGACGTTCTAATTGTAAATATCCTCCACCACCTCCCCTGGCAGCTCATTCCACACATGCACCACCCTCTGTGGGAAAGAAGTTGCTCCTTAGGTCATTTTTAAATATTTTCCCTCTCATTGGAAATCCATGCCCTCCAGTGTTGGGGAAAAAGACCTTTGCTATGCATACTTTACATGCTCCTCACGCAACAGGAATAAAATAACCCAATCATCAAAGTTTGTGAGAACACAATCTACTCGCACTCTCCCTATAGCTCCAATCCTGGCAACATCCTTGTAAATCTTTTCTGACTCCCTTCAAGTTTCACAATTTATTTCAAAAGGAAGGAGACCAGAATTGAATGCAGTACTCCAAAAGTGGCCAAAGTAATGTGCTGTACAGCAGCAACATGACCACCCAATTCATATAGTCAAAGCACTGGCCAATAAAGGCAAGCATACCAAATGCCTTCTTCACTATCCTACCGAACTGCGACTCTACTTTCAAGAAACTATGAACCTGCATTCCAAAGTCTCTTTGTTCAGCAACATTCCCCAGGACGTTAGCATGAAGTGTACATGTCCTACCCTGAATTGCATTTCCAAACTGCAGCACGTCCCATTTGTCTAGATTAAAAACCACCTGCCAATTGTCAGCCCATCTGCCCTTCTGAACAAGATTCCATTGTACTCTGAGGTAAACCTTCTTTGCTGTCCACTACACCATAATTTTGGGTTTCATCTGTAAACTTAGCAACTATTGCTGCAATGATCACATCCAAATGATTTATGTGAATAGTGAAAAGCAGTGGAGCCAGCACTAACCCTTGTAGCACACCAATGGTCACAACCCTCCTTTTCGAAAAACAATTCTTCACCACCACCCTCTGTCTCCTGCCTTCAGGCTAATTCTGTATACATATGGCTAGTTCTCCCTGTATTTCATATGAACTAAACTTGTCAACCAATCTACCATGCAGGAAGTTGGCAAATGCCTTACTGAAGTCCATACCAACAATATACACCTCTGCCTAAATGAATCCTCATAGTCACTTCTTCAAACATACTCAGTCAATTTAGTGAGACACGACTTTGCATGCTTCGGTCCATGTGGCCTATCACTTATCAGTTCTTGCTTTTCAAAATCCATGCAAACCTTGTGCCTCATAATCCTTAACAACAGCTTGCCCTCCACTGAAGTCAGGCTCACTAGCTTTTCCTTACCATCCTTCTTAAACGTTGTCAATAATCACACAAAGTTCACAAGTCTCCTATCTTCCGGTACCTCATCTGTGACAATTGACGATACAAATATCTGAGCAAGGGGCCCAGCAATCACTTCATTCGCTTCCCACAGAGTTCTCGGGTCCATCTGATCAGGTGCTGAAGATTTTCCCACCTTTACGGGTTTACGAACTCCAACATCTCCTCCTC
>NW_027310262.1:0-102500 GCF_047496795.1 Chiloscyllium punctatum
ACCCTTCAGTCCTTGCGTGGTACCTTAGAAATGACGTCCATTTTGCTGGCTGTATCTCAGGTTGGTAAAAACAGGAGAGACGTGGATAGGGGGAATAGACGAGGCCGTTTCCCCCTGACCCCTCCACCTCAGGGTGGGGGGAGAGACCAGAACGAGAGGGGCATAGGTTTAGGGTGAGAGGTCAAAGGGAGCTGAGGGGCAACTTCTTCCCCCCCTCCCACCAGAGGGTGGTGCGTGTGTGGGACGAGCCGCCAGATGAAGGGGTGGGGGCTGGGGCAACGCCAACACTGAAAAGGTGGACAGGGAGGGGGTTTGAGAGGGAGAGGGGCCGAGTGCTGGCAAACGGGGGACTGGGTCGGGTCAGGGACATCTGGGTCAGCACGGACGGGGTGGGGGGGCCGAAGGGTCTGTCGCGTCAGGTCGGGATGAGGGCTTGGGCAGAACCGGGGATGAGGAAGGGCAAGGCCGAATGTGGACGGGTGGGACAGACGCCGATGGAGGCTGGAGACACACGAAGAGGGGACCAGCAGCGCGCACAGGGATCCGTCGGGATCCGTCGGGAAAGGCCTTGGGGACTCAGGAGCGTTCGGAATTCCCGCGCAGCTGTTCCAGCAGGTCCCGGGCCGCGGACATTCCCTGAGCGGCAGCAGAGGATAGCAGCTCTTCCATCTCCCTGGAAGGACGGGGAACGTTTACAAGGGGAGGGGACACACCGAGTAACACGGGGCTCTCCAACCGCCAGGCCCATCCCGTCCCGCGGAAACGATCCCGCTCCTCTCCCCAATCCGGGCTCCCATTTAGCCGGAGCTCCGGAGAATATCCATCACCCCCTCCCTATCTCTGTAACCCCCCACACCCCCCTCCCTATCTCTGTAACCCCCTACACCCCCTCCCTATCCCTGTAACCCCCCCTACACCCCCCCTCCCTATCTCTGTAACCCCCTCCACCCCCTTCCTATCCCTGTAACCCCCCTACACCCCCTCCCTATCTCTGTAACCCCCTACACCCCCCTCCCTATCTCTGTAACCCCCTCCACCCCCTTCCTATCCCTGTAACCCCCCTACACCCCCTCCCTATCTCTGTAACCCCCCTACACCCCCTCCCTATCTCTGTAACCCCCCTACACCCCCTCCCTATCCCTGTAACCCCCCCACACCCCCCTCCCTATCCCTGTAACCCCCCTACACCCCCTCCCTATCTCTGTAAACCCCCTCCAGCCCCCTCCCTATCTCTGTAACCCCCCTACACCCCCTCCCTATCCCTGTAACCCCCTCCACCCCCTCCCTATCCCTGTAACCCCCCTACACCCCCTCCCTATCTCTGTAACCCCCCCTACACCCCCTCCCTATCTCTGTAACCCCCCTACACCCCCCTCCCTATCTCTGTAACCCCCCTACACCCCCTCCCTATCTCTGTAACCCCCTACACCCCCTCCCTATCCCTGTAACCCCCCTACACCCCCTCCCCTATCCCTGTAACCCCCCCACACCCCCCTCCCTATCCCTGTAACCCCCCTACACCCCCTCCCTATCTCTGTAAACCCCCTCCAGCCCCTCCCTATCTCTGTAACCCCCCTACACCCCCCTCCCTATCTCTGTAAACCCCCTCCAGCCCCTCCCTATCTCTGTAACCCCCCTACACCCCCCTCCCTATCTCTGGAACCCCCTCCAGCCCCTGATGAAGACCCCTGACCTGAATTGTTGATTCCCCCCCACCTCTGATGCGTCCTGACCTGCTCTGCCCTTTATCGGCACTGACCATTCATATCTGCTGTCCTCACTGTCTCCAACTCACCTCTCGTCAACGTCATTGGTCAGTTTCTTCAGTCGGCCCACAGCGAGATTATACGCAGCGTGTGGGTGACCCTGCTCTGCAGCTTTCCTGAAGGAACCAACATCATTCCGTTAACAGGGGCAAAGTAACTCCCTCGGCACTGACCCACCCACAGTGTGGAGCTCCCTCAGCACTGACCCTCCCACAGTGTGGGGCTCCCTCAGCACTGACCCTCCCACAGTGTGGGGCGCCCTCAGCACTGACCCTCCCACAGTGCGGGGCTCCCTCAGCACTGACCCTCCCACAGTGTGGAGCTCCCTCAGCGCTGACCCTCCCACAGTGTGGAGCTCCCTCAGCACTGACCCTCCCACAGTGTGGGGCTCCCTCAGCGCTGACCCTCCCACAGTGTGGGGCTCCCTCAGCACTGACCCTCCTACAGTGTGGGGCTCCCTCAGCACTGACCCTCCCACAGTGCGGGGCTCCCTCAGCACTGACCCTCCCACAGTGCGGGGCTCCCTCAGCACTGACCCTCCCACAGTGTGGGGCTCCCTCAGCGCTGACCCTCCCACAGTGTGGGGCTCCCTCAGCCCTGACCCTCCCACAGTGCGGGGCTCCCTCAGCCCTGACCCTCCCACAGTGCGGGGCTCCCTGAGCACTGACCCTCCCTAAGTGCGGGGCTCCCTCAGCACTGACCCTCCCACAGTGCGGGGCTCCCTCAGCGCTGACCCTCCCACAGTGTGGGGCTCCCTCAGCACTGACCCTCCCACAGTGTGGGGCTCCCTCAGCACTGACCCTCCCACAGTGTGGGGCGCCCTCAGCACTGACCCTCCCACAGTGCGGGGCTCCCTCAGCACTGACCCTCCCACAGTGTGGAGCTCCTCAGCGCTGACCCTCCCACAGTGTGGAGCTCCCTCAGCACTGACCCTCCCACAGTGTGGGGCTCCCTCAGCGCTGACCCTCCCACAGTGTGGGGCTCCCTCAGCACTGACCCTCCTACAGTGTGGGGCTCCCTCAGCACTGACCCTCCCACAGTGCGGGGCTCCCTCAGCACTGACCCTCCCACAGTGTGGGGCTCCCTCAGCGCTGACCCTCCCACAGTGTGGGGCTCCCTCAGCACTGACCCTCCTACAGTGTGGGGCTCCCTCAGCACTGACCCTCCCACAGTGCGGGGCTCCCTCAGCACTGACCCTCCCACAGTGCGGGGCTCCCTCAGCACTGACCCTCCCACAGTGTGGGGCTCCCTCAGCGCTGACCCTCCCCACAGTGTGGGGCTCCCTCAGCCCTGACCCTCCCACAGTGCGGGGCTCCCTCAGCCCTGACCCTCCCACAGTGCGGGGCTCCCTGAGCACTGACCCTCCCTAAGTGCGGGGCTCCCTCAGCACTGACCCTCCCACAGTGCGGGGCTCCCTCAGCGCTGACCCTCCCACAGTGTGGGGCTCCCTCAGCCCTGACCCTCCCACAGTGCGGGGCTCCCTCAGCACTGACCCTCCCACAGTGCGGGGCTCCCTCAGCACTGACCCTCCCACAGTGTGGGGCTCCCTCAGCACTGACCCTCCCACAGTGTGGGGCTCCCTCGGCGCTGACCCTCCCACAGTGTGGGGCTCCCTCAGCACTGACCCTCCCACAGTGCGGGGCTCCCTCAGCACTGACCCTCCCACAGTGTGGGGCTCCCTCAGCACTGACCCTCCCACAGTGTGGGGCTCCTTCAGCACTGACCCTCCCTCAGTGCGGGGCTCCCTCAGCACTGACCCTCCCTCAGTGCGGGGCTCCCTCAGCACTGACCCTCCCACAGTGCGGGGCTCCCTCAGCCCTGACCCTCCCACAGTGTGGGGCTCCTTCAGCACTGACCCTCCCTCAGTGCGGGGTTCCCTCAGCACTGACCCTCCCTCAGTGCGGGGCTCCCTCAGCACTGACCCTCCCACAGTGCGGGGCTCCCTCAGCACTGACCCTCCCACAGTGCGGGGCTCCCTCAGCACTGACCCTCCCACAGTGTGGGGCTCCCTCAGCGCTGACCCTCCCACAGTGCGGGGCTCCCTCAGCCCTGACCCTCCCACAGTGCGGGGCTCCCTCAGCACTGACTCTCCCACAGTGCGGGGCTCCCTCAGCACTGACCCTCCCACAGTGTGGGGCTCCCTCAGCACTGACCCTCCCACAGTGCGGGGCTCCCTCAGCACTGACCCTCCCACAGTGCGGGGCTCCCTCAGAGGTGACCCTCCCACAGTGTGGGGCTCCCTCAGCCCTGACCCTCCCACAGTGCGGGGCTCCCTCAGCGCTGACCCTCCCACAGTGCGGGGCTCCCTCAGCACTGACTCTCCCACAGTGTGGGGATCCCTCAGCCCTGACCCTCCCACAGTGCGGGGCTCCCTCAGCACTGACCCTCCCACAGTGCGGGGCTCCCTCAGCACTGACCCTCCCACAGTGTGGGGCTCCCTCAGCCCTGACCCTCCCACAGTGCGGGGCTCCCTCAGCACTGACCCTCCCACAGTGCGGGGCTCCCTCAGCACTGACCCTCCCACAGTGCGGGGCTCCCTCAGCACTGACCCTCCCACAGTGCGGGACTCCCTCAGCACTGACCCTCCCACAGTGTGGGGCTCCCTCAGCACTGACCCTCCCTCAGTGTGGGTCTCCCTCAGAGGTGACCCTCCCACAGTGTGGGGCTCCCTCAGCCCTGACCCTCCCACAGTGTGGGGCTCCCTCAGCACTGACCCTCCCTCAGTGTGGGTCTCCCTCAGAGGTGACCCTCCCACAGTGTGGGGCTCCCTCAGCACTGACCCTCCCACAGTGCGGGGCTCCCTCAGCACTGACCCTCCCACAGTGCGGGGCTCCCTCAGAGGTGACCCGCCCACAGTGTGGGGCTCCCTCAGCCCTGACCCTCCCACAGTGCGGGGCTCCCTCAGCACTGACCCTCCCACAGTGTGGGGCTCCCTCAGCCCTGACCCTCCCACAGTGCGGGGCTCCCTCAGCACTGACCCTCCCACAGTGTGGGGCTCCCTCAGCCCTGACCCTCCCACAGTGTGGGGCTCCCTCAGCCCTGACCCTCCCACAGTGCGGGGCTCCCTCAGCACTGACCCTCCCACAGTGCGGGGCTCCCTCAGAGGTGACCCTCCCACAGTGTCGGGCTCCCTCAGCCCTGACCCTCCCACAGTGCGGGGCTCCCTCAGCACTGACCCTCCCACAGTGTGGGGCTCCCTCAGCACTGACCCTCCCACAGTGCGGGGCTCCCTCAGCACTGACCCTCCCACAGTGTGGGGCTCCCTCAGCACTGACCCTCCCACAGTGTGGGGCTCCCTCAGCACTGACCCTCCCACAGTGTGGGGCTCCCTCAGCACTGACCCTCCCACAGTGCGGGGCTCCCTCAGCGCTGACCCTCCCACAGTGCAGGGCTCCCTCAGCACTGACCCTCCCACAGTGCGGGGGCTCCCTCAGCACTGACCCTCCCACAGTGCGGGGCTCCCTCAGCACTGACCCTCCCACAGTGCGGGGCTCCCTCAGCACTGACCCTCCCTCAGTGCGGGGCTCCCTCAGCACTGACCCTCCCACAGTGCGGGGCTCCCTCAGCACTGACCCTACCACAGTGCGGGGCTCCCTCGGCGCTGACCCTCCCACAGTGCGGGGCTCCCTCAGCACTGACCCTCCCACAGTGCGGGGCTCCCTCAGCACTGACCCTCCCACAGTGCGGGGCTCCCTCAGCACTGACCCTCCCACAGTGCGGGGCTCCCTCGGCGCTGACCCTCCCACAGTGTGGGGCTCCCTCAGCACTGACCCTCCCACAGTGCGGGGCTCCCTCAGCGCTGACCCTCCCACAGTGCGGAGCTCCCTCGGCGCTGACCCTCCCACAGTGCGGGGCTCCCTCAGCACTGACTCTCCCACAGTGTGGGGCTCCCTCAGCACTGACCCTCCCACAGTGTGGGGCTCCCTCAGCACTGACCCTCCCACAGTGCGGGGCTCCCTCAGCACTGACCCTCCCACAGTGCGGGGCTCCCTCAGCACTGACTCTCCCACAGTGTGGGGCTCCCTCAGCACCGACCCTCCCACAGTGCGGGGCTCCCTCAGCACTGACCCTCCCACAGTGCGGGGCTCCCTCAGAGGTGACCCTCCCACAGTGTGGGGCT
Source organism: Chiloscyllium punctatum (assembly GCF_047496795.1). NCBI lineage: Eukaryota > Metazoa > Chordata > Chondrichthyes > Orectolobiformes > Hemiscylliidae > Chiloscyllium > Chiloscyllium punctatum. The sequence goes on from NW_027310262.1 coordinate 5,887, forward strand.
CCCTCAGTCCTGACCCTCCCACAGTGCGGGGCTCCCTCAGCACTGACCCTCCCACAGTGCGGGGCTCCCTCAGCGCTGACCCTCCCACAGTGTGGGGCTCCCTCAGCACTGACCCTCCCACAGTGTGGGGCTCCCTCAGCACTGACCCTCCCACAGTGCGGGGCTCCCTCAGAGGTGACCCTCCCACAGTGTGGGGCTCCCTCAGTCCTGACCCTCCCACAGTGCGGGGCTCCCTCAGCACTGACCCTCCCACAGTGCGGGGCTCCCTCAGCACTGACCCTCCCACAGTGCGGGGCTCCCTCAGCCCTGCCCCTCCCTCGGTGCGGGGCTCCCTCAGCACTGACCCTCCCACAGTGCGGGGATCCCTCAGCACTGACCCTCCCACAGTGTGGGGCTCCCTCAGCACTGACCCTCCCACAGTGTGGGGCTCCCTCAGCACTGACCCTCCCACAGTGCGGGGCTCCCTCAGCGCTGACCCTCCCACAGTGCGGGGCTCCCTCAGCACTGACCCTCCCACAGTGCGGGGCTCCCTCAGCACTGACCCTCCCACAGTGCGGGGCTCCCTCAGCACTGACCCTCCCACAGTGCGGGGCTCCCTCAGCCCTGCCCCTCCCTCGGTGCGGGGCTCCCTCAGCACTGACCCTCCCACAGTGCGGGGCTCCCTCAGCACTGACCCTCCCACAGTGCGGGGCTCCCTCAGAGGTGACCCTCCCACAGTGTGGGGCTCCCTCAGTCCTGACCCTCCCTCAGTGCGGGGCTCCCTCAGCACTGACCCTCCCACAGTGTGGGGCTCCCTCAGCACTGACCCTCCCACAGTGTGGGGCTCCCTCAGCACTGACCCTCCCACAGTGCGGGGCTCCCTCAGCCCTGACCCTCCCTCGGTGCGGGGCTCCCTCAGCACTGACCCTCCCACAGTGTGGGGCTCCCTCAGCACTGACCCTCCCACAGTGCGGGGCTCCCTCAGCACTTACCCTCCCACAGTGCGGGGCTCCCTCAGCACTGACCCTCCCACAGTGTGGGGCTCCCTCAGCACTGACCCTCCCACAGTGTGGGGCTCCCTCAGCACTGACCCTCCCACAGTGTGGGGCTCCCTCAGCACTGACCCTCCCACAGTGTGGGGCTCCCTCAGCACTGACCCTCCCACAGTGTGGCGCTCCCTCAGCACTGACCCTCCCACAGTGCGGGGCTCCCTCAGCGCTGACCCCTCCCACAGTGTGGGTCTCCCTCAGCCCTAACCCTCCCACAGTGCGGGGCTCCCTCAGAGGTGACCCTCCCACAGTGCGGGGCTTCCTCAGAGGTGACCCTCCCACAGTGTGGGGCTCCCTCAGCCCTGACCCTCCCACAGTGCGGGGCTCCCTCAGCACTGACCCTCCCACAGTGTGGGGCTCCCTCAGCACTGACCCTCCCACAGTGTGGGGCTTCCTCAGCACTGACCCTCCCACAGTGTGGGGCTCCCTCAGCACTGACCCTCCCACAGTGTGGGGGCTCCCTCAGCACTGACCCTCCCACAGTGCGGGGCTCCCTCAGCACTGACCCTCCCACAGTGTGGGGCTCCCTCAGCACTGACCCTCCCACAGTGCGGGGCTCCCTCAGCGCTGACCCTCCCACAGTGCAGGGCTCCCTCAGCACTGACCCTCCCACAGTGCGGGGCTCCCTCAGCACTGACCCTCCCACAGTGTGGGGCTCCCTCAGCACTGACCCTCCCACAGTGCGGGGCTCCCTCAGCACTGACCCTACCACAGTGCGGGGCTCCCTCGGCGCTGACCCTCCCACAGTGCGGGGCTCCCTCAGCACTGACCCTCCCACAGTGCGGGGCTCCCTCAGCACTGACCCTCCCACAGTGCGGGGCTCCCTCAGCACTGACCCTCCCATAGTGCGGGGCTCCCTCGGCGCTGACCCTCCCACAGTGTGGGGCTCCCTCAGCACTGACCCTCCCACAGTGCGGGGCTCCCTCAGCGCTGACCCTCCCACAGTGCGGAGCTCCCTCGGCGCTGACCCTCCCACAGTGCGGGGCTCCCTCAGCGCTGACCCTCCCACAATGCGGGGCTGCCTCAGCACTGACCCTCCCACAGTGCGGGGCTCTCTCAGCGCTGACCCTCCCACAGTGCGGGGCTCCCTCAGCACTGACCCTCCCACAGTGCGGGGCTCCCTCAGCACTGACCCTCCCACAGTGCGGGGCTCCCTCAGCACTGACCCTCCCACAGTGCGGGGCTCCCTCAGCACTGACCCTCCCACAGTGCGGGGCTCCCTCAGCGCTGACCCTCCCACAGTGCGGGGCTCCCTCAGCACTGACCCTCCCACAGTGCGAGGCTCCCTCAGCACTGACCCTCCCACAGTGCGGGGCTCCCTCAGCACTGACCCTCCCACAGTGTGGGGCTCCCTCGGCACTGACCCTCCCACAGTGCGGGGCTCCCTCAGCACTGACCCTCCCACAGTGTAGGGCTCCCTCAGCACTGACCCTCCCACAGTGCAGGGCTCCCTCAGCACTGACCCTCCCACAGTGCGGGGCTCCCTCAGCACTGACCCTCCCACAGTGCGGGGCTCCCTCAGCGCTGACCCTCCCACATTGCGGGGCTCCCTCAGCACTGACCCTCCCACAGTGCGGGGCTCCCTCAGCACTGACCCTCCCACAGTGCGGGGCTCCCTCAGCACTGACCCTCCCACAGTGTAGGGCTCCCTCAGCACTGACCCTCCCACAGTGCGGGTCTCCCACAGCCCTGACCCTCCCACAGTGCGGGGCTCCCTCAGCACTGACCCTCCCACAGTGCGGGACTCCCTCAGCGCTGACCCTCCCACAGTGAGGGGCTCCCTCGGCGCTGACCCTCCCACAGTGCCCACCCCCTTAGCACACACCTTCAAATAGTTTCAGTACAATCTCCCTCGCCCTGAATTTGTTTCGAATCGAGTGGGATGGAGATGTGTGTGAGACAGTTTGGTCTCTCCTCTCTCCCAACGTCTCCTGAATGTCCCTGTCTGTATCTCAGTCATTGTGAATTTTCACATTGACATCAGAGAGAATCGGGAATCAGGAGCACTGACACTTTGGGGGAGTCCCAGGGTTCCTACCTGAACCATTCCATTGCTTGCTGCTCATTCCGTTCCACACCATGACCTGTTTTATTTGAAGACAGAAATCAGACCACTTTATTGGCGTACAGCCAGTCACTCGAGCCCTCGGACTATCACAGTACCTCTCAGGGAGATATCTGTACACTGACTGGTGTCTCTCAGTCCCCCCTCTCTCTCTCAGGGAGATATCTGTACACTGACTGGTGTCTCTCAGTCCCCTCTCTCTCTCAGGGAGATATCTGTACACTGACTGGTGTCTCTCAGTCCCCTCTCTCTCTCTCAGGGAGATATCTGTACACTGACTGGTGTCTCTCTGTCCCCTCTCTCTCCCAGGGAGATATCTGTACACTGACTGGTGTCTCTCAGTCCCCCCTCTCTCTCTCAGGGAGATATCTGTACACTGACTGGTGTCTCTCTGTCCCCTCTCTCTCCCAGGGAGATATCTGTACACTGACTGGTGTCTCTCAGTCCCCTCTCACTATCACAGGGAGATATCTGTACACTGACTGGTGTCTCTCAGTCCCCTCTCTCTCTCAGGGAGATATCTGTACACTGACTGGTGTCTCTCAGTTCCCCCTCTCTCTCTCAGGGAGATATCTGTACACTGACTGGTGTCTCTCAGTCCCCTCTCTATCACAGGGAGATATCTGTACACTGACTGGTGTCTCTCAGTCCCCCCTCTCTCTCAGGGAGATATCTGTACACTGACTGGTGTCTCTCAGTCCCCTCTCTATCACAGGGAGATATCTGTACACTGACTGGTGTCTCTCAGTCCCCTCTCTCTCAGGGAGATATCTGTACACTGACTGGTGTCTCTCAGTCCCCCCTCTCTGTCTCTCTCTCTCAGGGAGATATCTGTACACTGACTGGTGTCTCTCAGCCTCCCCCTCTCTGTCTATCTCAGGGAGATATCTGTACACTGACTGGTGTCTCTCAGTCCCCCCTCTCTCTCAGGGAGATATCTGTACACTGACTGGTGTCTCTCAGTCCCCTCTCTCTCTTTCTCAGGGAGATATATGTACACTGACTGGTGTCTCTCAGTCCCCTCTCTCTCAGGGAGATATCTGTACACTGACTGGTGTCTCTCAGTCCCCTCTCTCTCTCTCAGAGAGATATCTGTACACTGACTGGTGTCGCTCAGTCCCCTCTCTCTCTCTCTCAGGGAGATATCTGTACACTGACTGGTGTCTCTCAGTCCCCCCTCTCTCTCAGGGAGATATCTGTGCACTGACTGGTGTCTCTCAGTCCCCTCTCTCTCTCAGGGAGATATCTGTACACTGACTGGTGACTCTCAGTCCCCTCTCTCACTCAGGGAGATATCTGTACACTGACTGGTGTCTCTCTGTCCCCTCTCTCTCTCTCAGGGAGATATCTGTACACTGACTGGTGTCTCTCAGTCCCCCCTCTCTCTCTCAGGGAGATATCTGTACACTGACTGGTGTCTCTCAGTCCCCTCTCTCTCTCAGGGAGATATCTGTACACTGACTGGTGTCTCTCAGTCCCCTCTCTCTCTCTCAGGGAGATATCTGTACACTGACTGGTGTCTCTCTGTCCCCTCTCTCTCCCAGGGAGATATCTGTACACTGACTGGTGTCTCTCAGTCCCCCCTCTCTCTCTCAGGGAGATATCTGTACACTGACTGGTGTCTCTCTGTCCCCTCTCTCTCCCAGGGAGATATCTGTACACTGACTGGTGTCTCTCAGTCCCCTCTCTCTATCACAGGGAGATATCTGTACACTGACTGGTGTCTCTCAGTCCCCTCTCTCTCTCAGGGAGATATCTGTACACTGACTGGTGTCTCTCAGTTCCCCCTCTCTCTCTCAGGGAGATATCTGTACACTGACTGGTGTCTCTCAGTCCCCTCTCTCTCTCAGGGAGATATCTGTATACTGACTGGTGTCTCTCAGTCCCCTCTCTATCACAGGGAGATATCTGTACACTGACTGGTGTCTCTCAGTCCCCTCTCGCTCTCAGGGAGATATCTGTACACTGACTGGTGTCTCTCAGTCCCCCCTCTCTCTCAGGGAGATATCTGTACACTGACTGGTGTCTCTCAGTCCCCTCTCTATCACAGGGAGATATCTGTACACTGACTGGTGTCTCTCAGTCCCCTCTCTCTCAGGGAGATATCTGTACACTGACTGGTGTCTCTCAGTCCCCCCCTCTCTCTCTCAGGGAGATATCTGTACACTGACTGGTGTCTCTCAGTCCCCCCTCTCTGTCTCTCTCTCTCAGGGAGATATCTGTACACTGACTGGTGTCTCTCAGCCTCCCCCTCTCTGTCTCTCTCAGGGAGATATCTGTACACTGACTGGTGTCTCTCAGTCCCCCCTCTCTCTCAGGGAGATATCTGTACACTGACTGGTGTCTCTCAGTCCCCTCTCTCTCTCTCTCAGGGAGATATCTGTACACTGACTGGTGTCTCTCAGTCCCTCTCTCTCTCTCAGGGAGATATCTGTACACTGACTGGTGTCTCTCAGTCCCCTCTCTCTCAGGGAGATATCTGTACACTGACTGGTGTCTCTCAGTCCCCCCTCTCTGTCTCTCTCTCTGAGGGAGATATCTGTGCAATGACTGGTGTCTCTCAGTCCCCTTTCTCTCAGGGAGATATCTGTGCAATGACTGGTGTCTCTCAGTCCCCTTTCTCTCAGGGAGATATCTGTACACTGACTGGTGTCTCTCAGTCCCCTCTCTCTCTGAGGGAGATATCTGTGCAATGACTGGTGTCTCTCAGTCCACTTTCTCTCAGGGAGATATCTGTACACTGACTGGTGTCTCTCAGTCCCCTCTCTCTCAGGGAGATATCTGTACACTGACTGGTGTCTCTCAGTCCCCTCTCTCTCTTTCTCAGGGAGATATCTGTACACTGACTGGTGTCTCTCAGTTCCCTCTCTCTCTCAGGGAGATATCTGTACACTGACTGGTGTCTCTCAGTCCCCCCTCCCTCTCTCAGGGAGATATCTGTACACTGACTGCTGTCTCTCAGTCCCCTCTCTCTCTCAGGGAGATATCTGTACAATGACTGGTGTCTCTCAGTCCCCTTTCTCTCAGGGAGATATCTGTACACTGACTGGTGTCTCTCAGTCCCCTCTCTCTCACTCAGGGAGATATCTGTGCACTGACTGGTGTCTCTCAGTCCCCTCTCTCTCTGTCTCAGGGAGATATCTGTACACTGACTGGTGTCTCTCAGTCCCCTCTCTCAGGGTGGTATCTGTACACTGACTGGTGTCTCTTATTCACCTCTCTCTCTCTCTCTCTCTCTCTCTCTCAGGGAGATATCTGTACACTGACTGGTGTCTCTCAGTCCCCCGTCTCTCAGGGAGATATCTGTGCACTGATTGGTGTCTCTCAGTCCTCCCTCTCTCTCAGGGAGATATCTGTGCACTGACTGGTGTCTCTCAGTCCCCTCTCTCTCTCAGGGAGATATCTGTCCACTGACTGGTGTCTCTCAGTCCCCTCTCTCTCTCTCAGGGAGATAATTGTACACTGACTGGTGTCTCTCAGTCCCCTCTCTCTCTCTCAGGGAGATATCTGTACACTGACTGGTGTCTCTCAGTCCCCTCTCTCAGGGAGATATCTGTACACTGACTGGTGTCTCTCAGTCCCCCCTCTCTCTCTCAGGGAGATACCTGTGCACTGACTGGTGTCTCTCAGTCCCCTCTCTCTCTCTGTCAGGGAGATATCTGTACACTGACTGGTGTCTCTCAGTCCCCCCTCTCTCTCAGGGAGATATCTGTAAACTGACCGGTGTCTCTCAGTCCCCTTTCTCTCTCTCTCAGGGAGATATCTGTACACTGACTGCTGTCTCTCAGTCCCCTCTCTCAGGGAGATATCTGTACACTGACTGGTGTCTCTCAGCCGCCTCTCTCTCTCTCTCAGGGGGATATCTGTACACTGAGTGGGGTCTCTCAGACCCCTCCCTCTCTCTCTCAGGGGGATATCTGTACACTGACTGGTGTCTCTCAGTTCCCCCCCCCTCTCTCTCAGGGAGATATCTGTACACTGACTGGTGTCTCTCAGTCCCCTTTCTCTCAGGGAGATATCTGTACACTGACTGGTGTCTCTCAGTCCCCTCTCTCTCTCTCTCAGGGAAATATCTGTACACTGACTGGGGTCTCTCAGACCCCTCTCTCTCTCTCTCAGGGAGATATCTGTACAATGACTGGTGTCTCTCAGTCCCCTCTCTCTCTCAGGGAGATATCTGTACATTGACTGGTGTCTCTCAGTCCCCTCTCTCTCAGGGAGATATCTGTACACTGACTGGTGTCTCTCAGTCCCCCCCCTCTCTCAGGGAGATATCTGTACACTGACTGGTGTCTCTCAGTCCCCTCTCTCTCTAAGGGAGATATCTGTACACTGACTGGTGTCTCTCAGTCCCCTCTCTCTCTCAGGGAGATATCTGTACACTGACTGGTGTCTCTCAGTCCCCTCTCTCTCTCTCAGGGAGATATCTGTACACTGACTGGTGTCTCTCAGTCCCCTCTCTCTCAGGGAGATATCTGTACACTGACTGGTGTCTCTCAGTCCCCCCTCTCTCTCTCAGGGAGATATCTGTACACTGACTGGTGTCTCTCAGTCCCCTCTCTCTCAGGGAGATATCTGTACACTGACTGGTGTCTCTCAGTCCTCTCTCTCTCTCTCAGGGAGATATCTGTACACTGACTGGTGTCTCTCAGTCCCCTCTCTCTCTTTCTCAGGGAGATATCTGTACACTGACTGGTGTCTCTCAGTCCCCTCTCTCTCAGGGAGATATCTGTACACTGACTGGTGTCTCTCAGTCCCCTCTCTCTCTCAGGGAGATATCTGTACACTGACTGGTGTCTCTCAGTCCCCCCCCCCCTCTCTCTCAGGGAGATATCTGTACACTGACTGGTGTCTCTCAGTCCCCTCTCTCTCAGGGAGATATCTGTACACTGACTGGTGTCTCTCAGTTCCCCCCCCCCCTCTCTCTCAGAGAGATATCTGTACACTGACTGGTGTCTCTCAGTCCCCTCTCTCTCTCAGGGAGATATCTGTACACTGACTGGTGTCTCTCAGTCCCCTCTCTCTCTCTCTCAGGGAAATATCTGTACACTGACTGGGGTCTCTCAGACCCCTCTCTCTCTCTCTCAGGGAGATATCTGTACAATGACTGGTGTCTCTCAGTCCCCTCTCTCTCAGGGAGATATCTGTCCACTGACTGGTGTCTCTCAGTCCCCTTTCTCTCTCTCAGGGAGATATCTGTCCACTGACTGGTGTCTCTCAGTCCCCTTTCTCTCTCTCAGGGAGATATCTGTACACTGACTGGTGTCTCTCAATCCCCCCTCTCTCTCAGGGAGATATCTGTGCACTGACTGGTGTCTCTCAGTCCCCTCTCTCTCTCTCAGGGAGATATCTGTACACTGACTGGTGTCTCTCAGTCCCCTCTCTCTCTCTCTCTCAGGGAGATATCTGTACACTGACTGGTGTCTCTCAGTCCCCGCTCTCTCTCTCAGGGAGATATCTGTACACTGACTGGTGTCTATCAGTCCCCTCTCTCTCTCTCTCAGGGAGATATCTGTACACTGACTGGTGTCTCTCAGTCCCCTCTCTCTCTCTCAGGGAGATATCTGTACACTGACTGGTGTCTCTCAGTTCCCCCTCTCTCTCAGGGAGATATCTGTACATTGACTGGTGTCTCTCAGTCCCTCTCTCTCTCAGGGAGATATCTGTACACTGACTGGTGTCTCTCAGTCCCCTCTCTCTCTCTCAGGGAGATATCTGTGCACTGACTGGTGTCTCTCAGTCCCCCCCCCCTCTCTCTCAGAGAGATATCTGTACACTGACTGGTGTCTCTCAGTCCCCCCTCTCTCTCAGGGAGATATCTGTACACTGACTGGTGTCTCTCAGTCCCCCCTCTCTCTCAGGGAGATATCTGTACACTGACTGGTGTGTATCAGTCCCTCTCTCTCTCAGGGAGATGTCTGTACACTGACTGGTGTCTCTCAGTCCCCCCTCTCTCTCAGGGAGATATCTGTACACTGACTGGTGTCTCTCAGTCCCCCCTTTCTATCAGGGAGATATCTGTACACTGACTGGGGTCTCTCAGTCCCCTCTCCCTCAGGGAGATATCTGTACACTGACTGGTGTCTCTCAGTCCCCTCTCTCTCTCAGGGAGATATCTGTACACTGACTGGTGTCTCTCAGTCCTCTCTCTCTCTCTCAGGGAGATGTCTATGCACTGACTGGTGTCTCTCAGTTCCCTCTCTCTCTCAGGGAGATATCTGTACACTGACTGGTGTCTCTCAGTCCCCTCTCTCTCTCAGGGAGATATCTGTACGCTGACTGGTGTCTCTCAGTCCCCTCTCTCTCTCAGGGAGATATCTGTACACTGACTGGTGTCTCTCAGTCCCCTCTCTCTCTCAGGGAGATGTCTATGCACTGACTGGTGTCTCTCAGTTCCCTCTCTCTCTCAGGGAGATATCTGTACACTGACTGGTGTCTCTCAGTCCCCCCTCTCTCTCAGGGAGATATCTGTACAATGACTGGTGTCTCTCAGTCCCCTCTCTCTCTCTCAGGGAGATATCTGTACACTGACTGGTGTCTCTCAGTTCCCCCTCTCTCTCAGGGAGATATCTGTACATTGACTGGTGTCTCTCAGTCCCTCTCTCTCTCAGGGAGATATCTGTACACTGACTGGTGTCTCTCAGTCCCCTCTCTCTCTCTCAGGGAGATATCTGTACACTGACTGGTGTCTCTCAGTCCCCTCTCTCTCTCTCAGGGAGATATCTGTACACTGACTGGTGCCTCTCAGTCCCTCTCTCTCTCAGGGAGATATCTGTACACTGACTGGTGTCTCTCAGTCCCCTCTCACTCTCAGGGAGATATCTGTACACTGACTGGTGTCTCTCAGTCCCCTCTCTCTCTCTCAGGGAGATATCTGTACACTGACTGGTGTCTCTCAGTCCCCTATCACTCTCAGCGAGATATCTGTACACTGACTGGTGTCTCTCAGTCCCCTCTCTCTCTCTCTCAGGGAGATATCTGTACACTGACTGGTGTCTCTCAGTCCCCCCTCTCTCTCTCTCTCAGGGAGATATCAGTCCACTGAGGTCTTACCTTGTAAGTATCTCTGCCCAATGCTGTGCTGGGCACTGGCATATCCAAGATGGGCGTAGGCATGTGTGAGATGGAGATGGAATATCTCGTGGTACATGTAAAGGTAGGAGAGTAGTCCGAGGGCCAGGAGAATCACCAGGAGCTGTTGAGTGTTGAGGAAGGCGTTATTATCTGCGGATGTTTTATGTCCCCGATGGTGGGTGTGTGTCCCCTGGGTCTGTACTTGAGCAAGGACAGTAGTGGTGTTGGAGAGATTCCACAACACGAGGTGTCCGGGACAGCCAACAGAGAGTCTGGGAACCTCACAACTCCGAAAGGGTAAGACCCTCGGGCAGCGTTGGTCATCTCGAGGAGGGCAGTGTTAAAGAGAACATTCCTCCCTCTGTCTCTCTGTCTCTATTACACACTCCCTCTGTCTCTCTGTCTCTATTACACACTCCCTCTGTCTCTGTCTCTATTACACACTCCCCCCCCCCCCCTCTCTGTCTCAATCACACACTCCCTCTGTCTCTCTGTCTCTATCACACACTCCCTCCCTCTGTCTCTCTGTCTCTATCACACACTCCCCCTCTCTCTCTGTCTCAATCACACACTCCCCTCTCTCTCTGTCTCAATCACACACTCCCCTCTCTCTCTGTCTCTATCACACACTCCCCCTCTCTCTCTGTCTCAATCACACACTCCCCTCTCTCTCTGTCTCTATCACACACTCCCCCTCTCTCTCTGTCTCTGTCACACACTCCCTCTGTCTCTCTGTCTCTATCACACACTCCCTCCCTCTGTCTCTCTGTCTCAATCACACACTCCCTCTGTCTCTCTGTCTCAATCACACACTCCCTCTGTCTCTCTGTCTCAATCACACGCTCCCCCCTCTCTCTGTCTCTATCACACACTCCCCCCTCTCTCTGTCTCTATCACACACTCCCTCTCTCTCTGTCTCAATCACACACTCCCCCCTCTCTCTGTCTCTATCACACACTCCCTCTCTCTCTGTCTCTATCACACACTCCCTCTCTCTCTGTCTCAATCACACACTCCCCCCTCTCTCTATCTCTATCACACACTCCCTCTCTCTCTGTCTCAATCACACACTCCCCCCTCTCTCTGTCTCTATCACACACTCCCCCTCTCTCTCTGTCTCTATCACACACTCCCTCCCTCTGTCTCTCTGTCTCAATCACACACTCCCTCTGTCTCTCTGTCTCAATCACACACTCCCTCTGTCTCTCTGTCTCAATCACACGCTCCCCCCTCTCTCTGTCTCTATCACACACTCCCTCTCTCTCTGTCTCAATCACACACTCCCCTCTCTCTCTGTCTCTATCACACACTCCCCCTCTCTCTCTGTCTCAATCACACACTCCCTCTGTCTCTCTGTCTCTATCACACACTCCCTCTGTCTCTCTGTCTCAATCACACACTCCCCTCTCTCTCTGTCTCTATCACACACTCCCCCTCTCTCTCTGTCTCAATCACACACTCCCTCTGTCTCTCTGTCTCTATCACACACTCCCTCTGTCTCTCTGTCTCAATCACACACTCCCTCTGTCTCTCTGTCTCAATCACACACTCCCCTCTCTCTCTGTCTCTGTCACACACTCCCTCTGTCTCTCTGTCTCAATCACACACTCCCCCCCTCTCTCTGTCTCAATCACACACTTCCTCTGTCTCTCTGTCTCAATCACACACTCCCTCTCTCTCTGTCTCTGTCACACACTCCCCTCTCTCTCTGTCTCTATCACACACTCCCTCTGTCTCTCTGTCTCTGTCACACACTCCCTCTGTCTCTCTGTCTCAATCACACACTCCCTCTCTCTCTGTCTCTGTCACACACTCCCCTCTCTCTCTGTCTCAATCACACACTCCCTCTGTCTCTCTGTCTCAATCACACACTCCCTCTCTCTCTGTCTCTGTCACACACTCCCTCTGTCTCTCTGTCTCAATCACACACTCCCTCTCTCTCTGTCTCAATCACACACTCCCTCCCTCTCTCTCTGTCTCAATCACACACTCCCTCTGTCTCTCTGTCTCAATCACACACTCCCTCTCTCTCTGTCTCTGTCACACACTCCCCTCTCTCTCTGTCTCTATCACACACTCCCCCTCTCTCTCTGTCTCAATCACACACTCCCTCTGTCTCTCTGTCTCTGTCACACACTCCCTCTGTCTCTCTGTCTCAATCACACACTCCCCCCCTCTCTCTGTCTCAATCACACACTCCCTCTGTCTCTCTGTCTCTATCACACACTCCCTCTCTCTCTGTCTCAATCACACACTCCCCTCTCTCTCTGTCTCTATCACACACTCCCCCTCTCTCTCTGTCTCAATCACACACTCCCTCTGTATCTTTGTCTCAATCACACACTCCCCTCTCTCTCTGTCTCTATCACACACTCCCCCTCTCTCTCTGTCTCAATCACACACTCCCTCTGTCTCTCTGTCTCTATCACACACTCCCTCTGTCTCTCTGTCTCAATCACACACTCCCTCTGTCTCTCTGTCTCAATCACACACTCCCCTCTCTCTCTGTCTCTGTCACACACTCCCTCTGTCTCTCTGTCTCAATCACACACTCCCCCCCTCTCTCTGTCTCAATCACACACTCCCTCTGTCTCTCTGTCTCAATCACACACTCCCTCTCTCTCTGTCTCTGTCACACACTCCCTCTGTCTCTCTGTCTCAATCACACACTCCCTCTCTCTCTGTCTCTGTCACACACTCCCTCTGTCTCTCTGTCTCAATCACACACTCCCTCTGTCTCTCTGTCTCAATCACACACTCCCCTCTCTCTCTGTCTCTGTCACACACTCCCTCTGTCTCTCTGTCTCAATCACACACTCCCCCCCTCTCTCTGTCTCAATCACACACTCCCTCTGTCTCTCTGTCTCAATCACACACTCCCTCTCTCTCTGTCTCTGTCACACACTCCCTCTGTCTCTCTGTCTCTATCACACACTCCCTCTGTCTCTCTCTGTCTCAATCACACACTCCCTCTCTCTCTCTGTCTCTATCACACACTCCCTCTCTCTCTCTATCTCAATCACACACTCCCTCTCTCTCTCTGTCTCTATCACACACTCCCCTCTCTCTCTGTCTCAATCACACACTCCCTCTCTCTCTCTATCTCAATCACACACTCCCCCTCTCTCTCTGTCTCTATCACACACTCCCTCTGTCTCTCTGTCTCTATCACACACTCCCCCCTCTCTCTGTCTCAATCACACACTCCCTCTCTCTCTCTGTCTCTATCACACACTCCCCTCTCTCTCTGTCTCAATCACACACTCCCTCTCTCTCTCTATCTCAATCACACACTCCCTCTCTCTCTCTGTCTCTATCACACACTCCCTCTCTCTCTGTCTCAATCACACACTCCCTCTCTCTCTGTCTCAATCACACACTCCCTTCTCTCTCTGTCTCTGTCACACACTCCTCTCTCTCTCTGTCTCTATCACACACTCCCCTCTCTCTCTATCTCAATCACACACTCCCTCCTCTCTCTGTCTCAATCACACACTCCCTCTCTCTCTCTGTCTCTATCACACACTCCCTCTCTCTCTCTGTCTCAATCACACACTCCCTTCTCTCTCTGTCTCTGTCACACACTCCTCTCTCTCTCTGTCTCTATCACACACTCCCCTCTCTCTCTGTCTCAATCACACACTCCCTCTGTCTCTCTGTCTCTATCACACACTCCCTCCTCTCTCTGTCTCAATCACACACTCCCTCTCTCTCTCTGTCTCTATCACACACTCCCTCTCTCTCTGTCTCAATCACACACTCCCTTCTCTCTCTGTCTCTGTCACACACTCCTCTCTCTCTCTGTCTCTATCACACACTCCCCTCTCTCTCTGTCTCAATCACACACTCCCTCTGTCTCTCTGTCTCTATCACACACTCCCCCCTCTCTCTGTCTCAATCACACACTCCCTCTCTCTCTCTGTCTCTATCACACACTCCCCTCTCTCTCTGTCTCAATCACACACTCCCTCTCTCTCTCTATCTCAATCACACACTCCCTCTCTCTCTCTGTCTCTATCACACACTCCCTCTCTCTCTGTCTCAATCACACACTCCCTCTGTCTCTCTGTCTCTATCACACACTCCCTCCCTCTGTCTCTCTGTCTCTATCACACACTCCCCCTCTCTCTCTGTCTCAATCACACACTCCCCTCTCTCTCTGTCTCAATCACACACTCCCCTCTCTCTCTGTCTCTATCACACACTCCCCCTCTCTCTCTGTCTCAATCACACACTCCCCTCTCTCTCTGTCTCTATCACACACTCCCCCTCTCTCTCTGTCTCTGTCACACACTCCCTCTGTCTCTCTGTCTCTATCACACACTCCCTCCCTCTGTCTCTCTGTCTCAATCACACACTCCCTCTGTCTCTCTGTCTCAATCACACACTCCCTCTGTCTCTCTGTCTCAATCACACGCTCCCCCCTCTCTCTGTCTCTATCACACACTCCCCCCTCTCTCTGTCTCTATCACACACTCCCTCTCTCTCTGTCTCAATCACACACTCCCCCCTCTCTCTGTCTCTATCACACACTCCCTCTCTCTCTGTCTCTATCACACACTCCCTCTCTCTCTGTCTCAATCACACACTCCCCCCTCTCTCTATCTCTATCACACACTCCCTCTCTCTCTGTCTCAATCACACACTCCCCCCTCTCTCTGTCTCTATCACACACTCCCCCTCTCTCTCTGTCTCTATCACACACTCCCACCCTCTGTCTCTCTGTCTCAATCACACACTCCCTCTGTCTCTCTGTCTCAATCACACACTCCCTCTGTCTCTCTGTCTCAATCACACGCTCCCCCCTCTCTCTGTCTCTATCACACACTCCCTCTCTCTCTGTCTCAATCACACACTCCCCTCTCTCTCTGTCTCTATCACACACTCCCCCTCTCTCTCTGTCTCAATCACACACTCCCTCTGTCTCTCTGTCTCTATCACACACTCCCTCTGTCTCTCTGTCTCAATCACACACTCCCCTCTCTCTCTGTCTCTATCACACACTCCCCCTCTCTCTCTGTCTCAATCACACACTCCCTCTGTCTCTCTGTCTCTATCACACACTCCCTCTGTCTCTCTGTCTCAATCACACACTCCCTCTGTCTCTCTGTCTCAATCACACACTCCCCTCTCTCTCTGTCTCTGTCACACACTCCCTCTGTCTCTCTGTCTCAATCACACACTCCCCCCCTCTCTCTGTCTCAATCACACACTTCCTCTGTCTCTCTGTCTCAATCACACACTCCCTCTCTCTCTGTCTCTGTCACACACTCCCCTCTCTCTCTGTCTCTATCACACACTCCCTCTGTCTCTCTGTCTCTGTCACACACTCCCTCTGTCTCTCTGTCTCAATCACACACTCCCTCTCTCTCTGTCTCTGTCACACACTCCCCTCTCTCTCTGTCTCAATCACACACTCCCTCTGTCTCTCTGTCTCAATCACACACTCCCTCTCTCTCTGTCTCTGTCACACACTCCCCTCTCTCTCTGTCTCAATCACACACTCCCTCTGTCTCTCTGTCTCAATCACACACTCCCTCTCTCTCTGTCTCTGTCACACACTCCCCTCTCTCTCTGTCTCTATCACACACTCCCCCTCTCTCTCTGTCTCAATCACACACTCCCTCTGTCTCTCTGTCTCTGTCACACACTCCCTCTGTCTCTCTGTCTCAATCACACACTCCCCCCCTCTCTCTGTCTCAATCACACACTCCCTCTGTCTCTCTGTCTCTATCACACACTCCCTCTCTCTCTGTCTCAATCACACACTCCCCTCTCTCTCTGTCTCTATCACACACTCCCCCTCTCTCTCTGTCTCAATCACACACTCCCTCTGTATCTTTGTCTCAATCACACACTCCCCTCTCTCTCTGTCTCTATCACACACTCCCCCTCTCTCTCTGTCTCAATCACACACTCCCTCTGTCTCTCTGTCTCTATCACACACTCCCTCTGTCTCTCTGTCTCAATCACACACTCCCTCTGTCTCTCTGTCTCAATCACACACTCCCCTCTCTCTCTGTCTCTGTCACACACTCCCTCTGTCTCTCTGTCTCAATCACACACTCCCCCCCTCTCTCTGTCTCAATCACACACTCCCTCTGTCTCTCTGTCTCAATCACACACTCCCTCTCTCTCTGTCTCTGTCACACACTCCCTCTGTCTCTCTGTCTCAATCACACACTCCCTCTCTCTCTGTCTCTGTCACACACTCCCTCTGTCTCTCTGTCTCAATCACACACTCCCTCTGTCTCTCTGTCTCAATCACACACTCCCCTCTCTCTCTGTCTCTGTCACACACTCCCTCTGTCTCTCTGTCTCAATCACACACTCCCCCCCTCTCTCTGTCTCAATCACACACTCCCTCTGTCTCTCTGTCTCAATCACACACTCCCTCTCTCTCTGTCTCTGTCACACACTCCCTCTGTCTCTCTGTCTCTATCACACACTCCCTCTGTCTCTCTCTGTCTCAATCACACACTCCCTCTCTCTCTCTGTCTCTATCACACACTCCCTCTCTCTCTCTATCTCAATCACACACTCCCTCTCTCTCTCTGTCTCTATCACACACTCCCCTCTCTCTCTGTCTCAATCACACACTCCCTCTCTCTCTCTATCTCAATCACACACTCCCCCTCTCTCTCTGTCTCTATCACACACTCCCTCTGTCTCTCTGTCTCTATCACACACTCCCCCCTCTCTCTGTCTCAATCACACACTCCCTCTCTCTCTCTGTCTCTATCACACACTCCCCTCTCTCTCTGTCTCAATCACACACTCCCTCTCTCTCTCTATCTCAATCACACACTCCCTCTCTCTCTCTGTCTCTATCACACACTCCCTCTCTCTCTGTCTCAATCACACACTCCCTCTCTCTCTGTCTCAATCACACACTCCCTTCTCTCTCTGTCTCTGTCACACACTCCTCTCTCTCTCTGTCTCTATCACACACTCCCCTCTCTCTCTATCTCAATCACACACTCCCTCCTCTCTCTGTCTCAATCACACACTCCCTCTCTCTCTCTGTCTCTATCACACACTCCCTCTCTCTCTCTGTCTCAATCACACACTCCCTTCTCTCTCTGTCTCTGTCACACACTCCTCTCTCTCTCTGTCTCTATCACACACTCCCCTCTCTCTCTGTCTCAATCACACACTCCCTCTGTCTCTCTGTCTCTATCACACACTCCCCCCTCTCTCTGTCTCAATCACACACTCCCTCTCTCTCTCTGTCTCTATCACACACTCCCCTCTCTCTCTGTCTCAATCACACACTCCCTCTCTCTCTCTATCTCAATCACACACTCCCTCTCTCTCTCTGTCTCTATCACACACTCCCTCTCTCTCTGTCTCAATCACACACTCCCTTCTCTCTCTGTCTCTGTCACACACTCCCTCTGTCTCTCTGTCTCAATCACACACTCCCTCTGTCTCTCTGTCTCAATCACACACTCCCTCTGTCTCTCTGTCTCTATCACACACTCCCTCCCTCTCTCTCTGTCTCTATCACACATTCCTCTCTCTCTCTGTCTCTATCACACACTCCCCTCTCTCTCTGTCTCAATCACACACTACCTCTGTCTCTCTGTCTCTATCACACACTCCCTCGGTCTCTCTGTCTCTATCACACACTCCCTCTGTCTCTCTCTGTCTCTGTCACACACTCCTCTCTCTCTCTATCTCAATCACACACTCCCTCGGTCTCTCTGTCTCAATCACACACTCCCTTCTCTCTCTGTCTCAATCACACACTCCCTCTGTCTCTCTGTCTCAATCACACACTCCCTCTGTCTCTCTGTCTCAATCACACACTCCCTTCTCTCTCTGTCTCAATCACACACTCCCCCTCTCTCTCTGTCTCAATCACACACTCCCTCTGTCTCTCTGTCTCAATCACACACTCCCTCTGTCTCTCTGTCTCAATCACACACTCCCCCCCTCTCTCTGTCTCAATCACACACTCCCTCTGTCTCTCTGTCTCAATCACACACTCCCCCCCTCTCTCTCTGTCTCAATCACACACTCCCTCTCTCTCTGTCTCAACCACACACTCCCTCTCTCTCTGTCTCTATCACACACTCCCCCCTTTCTCTGTCTCAATCACACACTCCCTCTGTCTCTCTGTCTCTATCACACACTCCCCCCTTTCTCTGTCTCAATCACACACTCCCTCTGTCTCTCTGTCTCAATCACACACTCCCCTCTCTCTCTGTCTCTATTACACACTCCCTCTCTCTCTGTCTCTGTCACACACTCCCCCCTCTCTCTGTCTCTAGCACACACTCCCCCTCTCTCTCGGTCTCTGTCACACACTCCCTCTGTCTCTCTGTCTCTATTACGCACTCCCTCTGTCTCTCTGTCTCAATCACACACTCCCTCTGTCTCTCTGTCTCTATCACACACTCCCTCTCTCTCTGTCTCAATCACACACTCCCCTCTCTCTCTGTCTCAATCACACACTCCCCTCTCTCTCTGTCTCTATCACACACTCCCCCTCTCTCTCTGTCTCAATCACACACTCCCTCTGTCTCTCTGTCTCTATCACACACTCCCTCTGTCTCTCTGTCTCAATCACACACTCCCCTCTCTCTCTGTCTCTATCACACACTCCCCCTCTCTCTCTGTCTCAATCACACACTCCCTCTGTCTCTCTGTCTCTATCACACACTCCCTCTCTCTCTGTCTCAATCACACACTCCCCTCTCTCTCTGTCTCTATCACACACTCCCCCTCTCTCTCTGTCTCTGTCACACACTCCCTCTGTCTCTCTGTCTCAATCACACACTCCCTCTCTCTCTGTCTCTGTCACACATTCCCTCTGTCTCTCTGTCTCTATCACACACTCCCCTCTCTCTCTGTCTCAATCACACACTCCCCCTCTCTCTCTGTCTCAATCACACACTCCCCTCTCTCTCTGTCTCAATCACACACTCCCTCTGTCTCTCTGTCTCTATCACACACTCCCTCTGTCTCTCTGTCTCAATCACACACTCCCCTCTCTCTCTGTCTCTATCACACACTCCCCCTCTCTCTCTGTCTCAATCACACACTCCCTCTGTCTCTCTGTCTCTATTACACACTCCCCTCTCTCTCTGTCTCTATCACACACTCCCTGTCTCTCTCTCTGTCTCTGTCACACACTCCCTCTGTCTCTCTGTCTCAATCACACACTCCCTCTCTCTCTGTCTCTGTCACACATTCCCTCTGTCTCTCTGTCTCTATCACACACTCCCCTCTGTCTCTCTGTCTCTATCACACACTCCCTCTGTCTCTCTGTCTCAATCACACACTCCCCTCTCTCTCTGTCTCTATCACACACTCCCCCTCTCTTTCTGTCTCTATCACACACTCCCCCTCTCTCTCTGTCTCAATCACACACTCCCTCTGTCTCTCTGTCTCTATCACACACTCCCTCTCTCTCTCTCTGTCTCAATCACACATTCCCTCTCTCTCTGTCTCAATCACACACTCCCCTCTCTCTCTGTCTCAATCACACACTCCCTCTGTCTCTCTGTCTCTATCACACACTCCCTCTCTCTCTCTCTGTCTCAATCACACATTCCCTCTCTCTCTGTCTCAATCACACACTCCCCTCTCTCTCTGTCTCTATCACACACTCCCCCTCTCTCTCTGTCTCAATCACACACTCCCTCTGTCTCTCTGTCTCTATCACACACTCCCCTCTCTCTCTGTCTCTATCACACACTCCCTGTCTCTCTCTCTGTCTCAATCACACACTCCCTCTGTCTCTCTGTCTCAATCACACACTCCCCTCTCTCTCTGTCTCAATCACACACTCCCTCTGTCTCTCTGTCTCAATCACACACTCCCTCTCTCTCTCTCTGTCTCAATCACACATTCCCTCTCTCTCTGTCTCAATCACACACTCCCTCTGTCTCTCTGTCTCAATCACACACTCCCCTCTCTCTCTCTCTGTCTCAATCACACATTCCCTCTCTCTCTGTCTCAATCACACACTCCCTCTGTCTCTCTGTCTCAATCACACACTCCCCTCTCTCTCTGTCTCAATCACACACTCCCCTCTCTCTCTGTCTCAATCACACACTCCCCTCTCTCTCTGTCTCAATCACACACTCCCTCTCTCTCTGTCTCTGTCACACACTCCCTCTGTCTCTGTCTCTGTCACACACTCCCTCTCTCTCTCTCTGTCTCTGTCACACACTCCTCTCTCTATCTCAATCACACACTCCCTCGGTCTCTCTGTCTCAATCACACACTCCCTTCTCTCTCTGTCTCAATCACACACTCCCCCTCTCTCTCTGTCTCAATCACACACTCCCTCTGTCTCTCTGTCTCTATCACACATTTCTCCTCTCTCTGTCTCAATCACACACTCCCTCCCTCTCTCTCTGTCTCAATCACACACTCCCTCTCTCTCTCTGTCTCAATCACACACTCCCTCCCTCTCTCTCTGTCTCAATCACACACTCCCCCCCCCTCTCTGTCTCAATCACACACTCCCTCTCTCTCTGTCTCAATCACACACTCCCTCCCTCTCTCTCTGTCTCAATCACACACTCCCCCCCACTCTCTGTCTCAATCACACACTCCCTCGGTCTCTCTGTCTCAATCACACACTCCCTCTGTCTCAATCACACACTCCCTCTCTCTCTCTCTGTCTCAATCACACATTCCCTCTCTCTCTGTCTCAATCACACACTCCCTCTGTCTCTCTGTCTCTATCACACACTCCTCTCTCTCTCTGTCTCTATCACACACTCCCCTCTCTCTCTGTCTCAATCACACACTCCCTCTGTCTCTCTGTCTCTATCACACACTCCCTCGGTCTCTCTGTCTCTATCACACACTCCCTCTGTCTCTCTCTGTCTCTGTCACACACTCCTCTCTCTCTCTATGTCAATCACACACTCCCTCGGCCTCTCTGTCTCAATCACACACTCCCTTCTCTCTCTGTCTCAATCACACACTCCCTCTGTCTCTCTGTCTCAATCACACACTCCCTTCTCTCTCTGTCTCAATCACACACTCCCCCTCTCTCTCTGTCTCAATCACACACTCCCTCTGTCTCTCTGTCTCAATCACACACTCCCCCCCTCTCTCTGTCTCAATCACACACTCCCTCTGTCTCTCTGTCTCAATCACACACTCCCTCTGTCTCTCTGTCTCTATCACACACTCCCTCTCTCTCTGTCTCAATCACACACTCCCTTCTCTCTCTGTCTCAATCACACACTCCCCCTCTCTCTCTGTCTCAATCACACACTCCCTCTGTCTCTCTGTCTCAATCACACACTCCCTCTCTCTCTGTCTCAATCACACACTCCCCTCTCTCTCTATCTCAATCACACACTCCCCCTCTCTCTCTGTCTCTATCACACACTCCCTCGGTCTCTCTGTCTCAATCACACACTCCCCCCTTTCTCTGTCTCAATCACACACTCCCCTCTCTCTCTGTCTCAATCACACACTCCCTCTCTCTGTCTCAACCACACACTCCCTCTCTCTCTGTCTCTATCACACACTCCCCCCTTTCTCTGTCTCAATCACACACTCCCTCTGTCTCTCTGTCTCTATCACACACTCCCCCCTTTCTCTGTCTCAATCACACACTCCCTCTGTCTCTCTGTCTCAATCACACACTCCCCTCTCTCTCTGTCTCTATTACACACTCCCTCTCTCTCTGTCTCAATCACACACTCCCTCTCTCTCTCTGTCTCAATCACACACTCACTCTCTCTCTGTCTCTATCACACACTCCCTCTGTCTCTCTCTCTCTATCACACACTCCCCCCTCTCTCTGTCTCTAGCACACACTCCCCCTCTCTCTCGGTCTCTGTCACACACTCCCTCTCTCTCTGTCTCTATTACGCACTCCCTCTGTCTCTCTGTCTCTATCACACACTCCCCCCCTCTCTCTGTCTCAATCACACACTCCCTCTGTCTCTCTGTCTCAATCACACACTCCCTCTCTCTCTGTCTCTATCACACACTCCCTCCCTCTCTCTCTGTCTCTATCACACACTCCCTCTGTCTCTCTGTCTCTATCACACACTCCCCCCTCTCTCTGTCTCTCGCACACACTCCCCCTCTCTCTCGGTCTCTGTCACACACTCCCTCTCTCTCTGTCTCTATTACGCACTCCCTCTGTCTCTCTGTCTCAATCACACACTCCCTCTGTCTCTCTGTCTCAATCACACACTCCCTCTTTCTCTCTGTCTCTATCACACACTCCCTCTCTCTCTGTCTCAATCACACTCTCCCCTCTCTCTCTGTTTCAATCACACACTCCCCTCTCTCTCTGTCTCTATCACACACTCCCCCTCTCTCTCTGTCTCAATCACACACTCCCTCTGTCTCTCTGTCTCTATCACACACTCCCTCTCTCTCTGTCTCAATCACACACTCCCCCCTCTCTCTGTCTCTATCACACACTCCCCTCTCTCTCTGTCTCTATCACACACTCCCCCTCTCTCTCTGTCTCAATCACACACTCCCTGTGTCTCTCTGTCTCTATCACACACTCCCTCTCTCTCTGTCTCAATCACACACTCCCCTCTCTCTCTGTCTCTATCACACACTCCCCCTCTCTCTCTGTCTCTGTCACACACTCCCTCTGTCTCTCTGTCTCAATCACACACTCCCTCTCTCTCTGTCTCTGTCACACATTCCCTCTGTCTCTCTGTCTCAATCACACACTCCCCCTCTCTCTCTGTCTCAATCACACACTCCCCTCTCTCTCTGTCTCAATCACACACTCCCTCTGTCTCTCTGTCTCTATCACACACTCCCTCTGTCTCTCTGTCTCAATCACACACTCCCCTCTCTTTCTGTCTCTATCACACACTCCCCCTCTCTCTCTGTCTCTATCACACACTCCCTCTGTCTCTCTGTCTCAATCACACACTCCCCCTCTCTCTCTGTCTCAATCACACACTCCCTCTGTCTCTCTGTCTCTATCACACACTCCCTCTCTCTCTCTCTGTCTCAATCACACATTCCCTCTCTCTCTGTCTCAATCACACACTCCCCTCTCTCTCTGTCTCAATCACACACTCCCTCTGTCTCTCTGTCTCTATCACACACTCCCCTCTCTCTCTGTCTCTATCACACACTCCCTCTCTCTCTCTCTGTCTCAATCACACACTCCCTCTGTCTCTCTGTCTCAATCACACACTCCCCTCTCTCTCTCTCTCTATCACACACTCCCTCTCTCTCTGTCTCTATCACACACTCCCCTCTCTCTCTGTCTCAATCACACACTCCCCCTCTCTCTCTGTCTCAATCACACACTCCCTCTGTCTCTCTGTCTCAATCACACACTCCCTCTCTCTCTCTCTGTCTCAATCACGCATTCCCTCTCTCTCTGTCTCAATCACACACTCCCGTCTCTCTCTGTCTCTGTCACACACTCCTCTCTCTCTCTGTCTCTATCACACACTCCCCTCTCTCTCTGTCTCAATCACACACTCCCTCTGTCTCTCTGTCTCTATCACACACTCCCCCCTCTCTCTGTCTCAATCACACACTCCCTCTCTCTCTCTGTCTCTATCACACACTCCCCTCTCTCTCTGTCTCAATCACACACTCCCTCTCTCTCTCTATCTCAATCACACACTCCCTCTCTCTCTCTGTCTCTATCACACACTCCCTCTCTCTCTGTCTCAATCACACACTCCCTCTGTCTCTCTGTCTCTATCACACACTCCCTCCCTCTGTCTCTCTGTCTCTATCACACACTCCCCCTCTCTCTCTGTCTCAATCACACACTCCCCTCTCTCTCTGTCTCAATCACACACTCCCCTCTCTCTCTGTCTCTATCACACACTCCCCCTCTCTCTCTGTCTCAATCACACACTCCCCTCTCTCTCTGTCTCTATCACACACTCCCCCTCTCTCTCTGTCTCTGTCACACACTCCCTCTGTCTCTCTGTCTCTATCACACACTCCCTCCCTCTGTCTCTCTGTCTCAATCACACACTCCCTCTGTCTCTCTGTCTCAATCACACACTCCCTCTGTCTCTCTGTCTCAATCACACGCTCCCCCCTCTCTCTGTCTCTATCACACACTCCCCCCTCTCTCTGTCTCTATCACACACTCCCTCTCTCTCTGTCTCAATCACACACTCCCCCCTCTCTCTGTCTCTATCACACACTCCCTCTCTCTCTGTCTCTATCACACACTCCCTCTCTCTCTGTCTCAATCACACACTCCCCCCTCTCTCTATCTCTATCACACACTCCCTCTCTCTCTGTCTCAATCACACACTCCCCCCTCTCTCTGTCTCTATCACACACTCCCCCTCTCTCTCTGTCTCTATCACACACTCCCTCCCTCTGTCTCTCTGTCTCAATCACACACTCCCTCTGTCTCTCTGTCTCAATCACACACTCCCTCTGTCTCTCTGTCTCAATCACACGCTCCCCCCTCTCTCTGTCTCTATCACACACTCCCTCTCTCTCTGTCTCAATCACACACTCCCCTCTCTCTCTGTCTCTATCACGCACTCCCCCTCTCTCTCTGTCTCAATCACACACTCCCTCTGTCTCTCTGTCTCTATCACACACTCCCTCTGTCTCTCTGTCTCAATCACACACTCCCCTCTCTCTCTGTCTCTATCACACACTCCCCCTCTCTCTCTGTCTCAATCACACACTCCCTCTGTCTCTCTGTCTCTATCACACACTCCCTCTGTCTCTCTGTCTCAATCACACACTCCCTCTGTCTCTCTGTCTCAATCACACACTCCCCTCTCTCTCTGTCTCTGTCACACACTCCCTCTGTCTCTCTGTCTCAATCACACACTCCCCCCCTCTCTCTGTCTCAATCACACACTTCCTCTGTCTCTCTGTCTCAATCACACACTCCCTCTCTCTCTGTCTCTGTCACACACTCCCCTCTCTCTCTGTCTCTATCACACACTCCCTCTGTCTCTCTGTCTCTGTCACACACTCCCTCTGTCTCTCTGTCTCAATCACACACTCCCTCTCTCTCTGTCTCTGTCACACACTCCCCTCTCTCTCTGTCTCAATCACACACTCCCTCTGTCTCTCTGTCTCAATCACACACTCCCTCTCTCTCTGTCTCTGTCACACACTCCCCTCTCTCTCTGTCTCAATCACACACTCCCTCTGTCTCTCTGTCTCAATCACACACTCCCTCTCTCTCTGTCTCTGTCACACACTCCCCTCTCTCTCTGTCTCTATCACACACTCCCCCTCTCTCTCTGTCTCAATCACACACTCCCTCTGTCTCTCTGTCTCTGTCACACACTCCCTCTGTCTCTCTGTCTCAATCACACACTCCCCCCCTCTCTCTGTCTCAATCACACACTCCCTCTGTCTCTCTGTCTCTATCACACACTCCCTCTCTCTCTGTCTCAATCACACACTCCCCTCTCTCTCTGTCTCTATCACACACTCCCCCTCTCTCTCTGTCTCAATCACACACTCCCTCTGTATCTTTGTCTCAATCACACACTCCCCTCTCTCTCTGTCTCTATCACACACTCCCCCTCTCTCTCTGTCTCAATCACACACTCCCTCTGTCTCTCTGTCTCTATCACACACTCCCTCTGTCTCTCTGTCTCAATCACACACTCCCTCTGTCTCTCTGTCTCAATCACACACTCCCCTCTCTCTCTGTCTCTGTCACACACTCCCTCTGTCTCTCTGTCTCAATCACACACTCCCCCCCTCTCTCTGTCTCAATCACACACTCCCTCTGTCTCTCTGTCTCAATCACACACTCCCTCTCTCTCTGTCTCTGTCACACACTCCCTCTGTCTCTCTGTCTCAATCACACACTCCCTCTCTCTCTGTCTCTGTCACACACTCCCTCTGTCTCTCTGTCTCAATCACACACTCCCTCTGTCTCTCTGTCTCAATCACACACTCCCCTCTCTCTCTGTCTCTGTCACACACTCCCTCTGTCTCTCTGTCTCAATCACACACTCCCCCCCTCTCTCTGTCTCAATCACACACTCCCTCTGTCTCTCTGTCTCAATCACACACTCCCTCTCTCTCTGTCTCTGTCACACACTCCCTCTGTCTCTCTGTCTCTATCACACACTCCCTCTGTCTCTCTCTGTCTCAATCACACACTCCCTCTCTCTCTCTGTCTCTATCACACACTCCCTCTCTCTCTCTATCTCAATCACACACTCCCTCTCTCTCTCTGTCTCTATCACACACTCCCCTCTCTCTCTGTCTCAATCACACACTCCCTCTCTCTCTCTATCTCAATCACACACTCCCCCTCTCTCTCTGTCTCTATCACACACTCCCTCTGTCTCTCTGTCTCTATCACACACTCCCCCCTCTCTCTGTCTCAATCACACACTCCCTCTCTCTCTCTGTCTCTATCACACACTCCCCTCTCTCTCTGTCTCAATCACACACTCCCTCTCTCTCTCTATCTCAATCACACACTCCCTCTCTCTCTCTGTCTCTATCACACACTCCCTCTCTCTCTGTCTCAATCACACACTCCCTCTCTCTCTGTCTCAATCACACACTCCCTTCTCTCTCTGTCTCTGTCACACACTCCTCTCTCTCTCTGTCTCTATCACACACTCCCCTCTCTCTCTATCTCAATCACACACTCCCTCCTCTCTCTGTCTCAATCACACACTCCCTCTCTCTCTCTGTCTCTATCACACACTCCCTCTCTCTCTCTGTCTCAATCACACACTCCCTTCTCTCTCTGTCTCTGTCACACACTCCTCTCTCTCTCTGTCTCTATCACACACTCCCCTCTCTCTCTGTCTCAATCACACACTCCCTCTGTCTCTCTGTCTCTATCACACACTTCCTCCTCTCTCTGTCTCAATCACACACTCCCTCTCTCTCTCTGTCTCTATCACACACTCCCTCTCTCTCTGTCTCAATCACACACTCCCTTCTCTCTCTGTCTCTGTCACACACTCCTCTCTCTCTCTGTCTCTATCACACACTCCCCTCTCTCTCTGTCTCAATCACACACTCCCTCTGTCTCTCTGTCTCTATCACACACTCCCCCCTCTCTCTGTCTCAATCACACACTCCCTCTCTCTCTCTGTCTCTATCACACACTCCCCTCTCTCTCTGTCTCAATCACACACTCCCTCTCTCTCTCTATCTCAATCACACACTCCCTCTCTCTCTCTGTCTCTATCACACACTCCCTCTCTCTCTGTCTCAATCACACACTCCCTTCTCTCTCTGTCTCTGTCACACACTCCCTCTGTCTCTCTGTCTCAATCACACACTCCCTCTGTCTCTCTGTCTCAATCACACACTCCCTCTGTCTCTCTGTCTCTATCACACACTCCCTCCCTCTCTCTCTGTCTCTATCACACATTCCTCTCTCTCTCTGTCTCTATCACACACTCCCCTCTCTCTCTGTCTCAATCACACACTACCTCTGTCTCTCTGTCTCTATCACACACTCCCTCGGTCTCTCTGTCTCTATCACACACTCCCTCTGTCTCTCTCTGTCTCTGTCACACACTCCTCTCTCTCTCTATCTCAATCACACACTCCCTCGGTCTCTCTGTCTCAATCACACACTCCCTTCTCTCTCTGTCTCAATCACACACTCCCTCTGTCTCTCTGTCTCAATCACACACTCCCTCTGTCTCTCTGTCTCAATCACACACTCCCTTCTCTCTCTGTCTCAATCACACACTCCCCCTCTCTCTCTGTCTCAATCACACACTCCCTCTGTCTCTCTGTCTCAATCACACACTCCCTCTGTCTCTCTGTCTCAATCACACACTCCCCCCCTCTCTCTGTCTCAATCACACACTCCCTCTGTCTCTCTGTCTCAATCACACACTCCCCCCCTCTCTCTCTGTCTCAATCACACACTCCCTCTCTCTCTGTCTCAACCACACACTCCCTCTCTCTCTGTCTCTATCACACACTCCCCCCTTTCTCTGTCTCAATCACACACTCCCTCTGTCTCTCTGTCTCTATCACACACTCCCCCCTTTCTCTGTCTCAATCACACACTCCCTCTGTCTCTCTGTCTCAATCACACACTCCCCTCTCTCTCTGTCTCTATTACACACTCCCTCTCTCTCTGTCTCTGTCACACACTCCCCCCTCTCTCTGTCTCTAGCACACACTCCCCCTCTCTCTCGGTCTCTGTCACACACTCCCTCTGTCTCTCTGTCTCTATTACGCACTCCCTCTGTCTCTCTGTCTCAATCACACACTCCCTCTGTCTCTCTGTCTCTATCACACACTCCCTCTCTCTCTGTCTCAATCACACACTCCCCTCTCTCTCTGTCTCTATCACACACTCCCCCTCTCTCTCTGTCTCTGTCACACACTCCCTCTGTCTCTCTGTCTCAATCACACACTCCCTCTCTCTCTGTCTCTGTCACACATTCCCTCTGTCTCTCTGTCTCTATCACACACTCCCCTCTCTCTCTGTCTCAATCACACACTCCCCCTCTCTCTCTGTCTCAATCACACACTCCCTCTGTCTCTCTGTCTCTATCACACACTCCCTCTCTCTCTCTCTGTCTCTATCACACACTCCCCTCTCTCTCTGTCTCTATCACACACTCCCCCTCTCTCTCTGTCTCAATCACACACTCCCTCTGTCTCTCTGTCTCTATCACACACTCCCTCTCTCTCTGTCTCAATCACACACTCCCCTCTCTCTCTGTCTCTATCACACACTCCCCCTCTCTCTCTGTCTCTGTCACACACTCCCTCTGTCTCTCTGTCTCAATCACACACTCCCTCTCTCTCTGTCTCTGTCACACATTCCCTCTGTCTCTCTGTCTCTATCACACACTCCCCTCTCTCTCTGTCTCAATCACACACTCCCCCTCTCTCTCTGTCTCAATCACACACTCCCCTCTCTCTCTGTCTCAATCACACACTCCCTCTGTCTCTCTGTCTCTATCACACACTCCCTCTGTCTCTCTGTCTCAATCACACACTCCCCTCTCTCTCTGTCTCTATCACACACTCCCCCTCTCTCTCTGTCTCAATCACACACTCCCTCTGTCTCTCTGTCTCTATTACACACTCCCCTCTCTCTCTGTCTCTATCACACACTCCCTGTCTCTCTCTCTGTCTCTGTCACACACTCCCTCTGTCTCTCTGTCTCAATCACACACTCCCTCTCTCTCTGTCTCTGTCACACATTCCCTCTGTCTCTCTGTCTCTATCACACACTCCCCTCTCTCTCTGTCTCAATCACACACTCCCCCTCTCTCTCTGTCTCAATCACACACTCCCCTCTCTCTCTGTCTCAATCACACACTCCCTCTGTCTCTCTGTCTCTATCACACACTCCCTCTGTCTCTCTGTCTCAATCACACACTCCCCTCTCTCTCTGTCTCTATCACACACTCCCCCTCTCTTTCTGTCTCTATCACACACTGCCTCTGTCTCTCTGTCTCAATCACACACTCTCCCTCTCTCTCTGTCTCAATCACACACTCCCTCTGTCTCTCTGTCTCTATCACACACTCCCTCTCTCTCTCTCTGTCTCAATCACACATTCCCTCTCTCTCTGTCTCAATCACACACTCCCCTCTCTCTCTGTCTCAATCACACACTCCCTCTGTCTCTCTGTCTCTATCACACACTCCCTCTCTCTCTCTCTGTCTCAATCACACATTCCCTCTCTCTCTGTCTCAATCACACACTCCCCTCTCTCTCTGTCTCTATCACACACTCCCCCTCTCTCTCTGTCTCAATCACACACTCCCTCTGTCTCTCTGTCTCTATCACACACTCCCCTCTCTCTCTGTCTCTATCACACACTCCCTGTCTCTCTCTCTGTCTCAATCACACACTCCCTCTGTCTCTCTGTCTCAATCACACACTCCCCTCTCTCTCTGTCTCTATCACAAACTCCCTCTCTCTCTCTGTCTCAATCACACATTCCCTCTCTCTCTGTCTCAATCACACACTCCCTCTGTCTCTCTGTCTCAATCACACACTCCCCTCTCTCTCTCTCTGTCTCAATCACACATTCCCTCTCTCTCTGTCTCAATCACACACTCCCTCTGTCTCTCTGTCTCAATCACACACTCCCCTCTCTCTCTCTCTGTCTCAATCACACATTCCCTCTCTCTCTGTCTCAATCACACACTCCCTCTGTCTCTCTGTCTCAATCACACACTCCCCTCTCTCTCTGTCTCAATCACACACTCCCCTCTCTCTCTGTCTCAATCACACACTCCCCTCTCTCTCTGTCTCAATCACACACTCCCTCTCTCTCTGTCTCTGTCACACACTCCCTCTGTCTCTGTCTCTGTCACACACTCCCTCTCTCTCTCTCTGTCTCTGTCACACACTCCTCTCTCTATCTCAATCACACACTCCCTCGGTCTCTCTGTCTCAATCACACACTCCCTTCTCTCTCTGTCTCAATCACACACTCCCCCTCTCTCTCTGTCTCAATCACACACTCCCTCTGTCTCTCTGTCTCTATCACACATTTCTCCTCTCTCTGTCTCAATCACACACTCCCTCCCTCTCTCTCTGTCTCAATCACACACTCCCTCTCTCTCTCTGTCTCAATCACACACTCCCTCCCTCTCTCTCTGTCTCAATCACACACTCCCCCCCCCTCTCTGTCTCAATCACACACTCCCTCTCTCTCTGTCTCAATCACACACTCCCTC
This sequence comes from Chiloscyllium punctatum, assembly GCF_047496795.1. Lineage (NCBI taxonomy): Eukaryota > Metazoa > Chordata > Chondrichthyes > Orectolobiformes > Hemiscylliidae > Chiloscyllium > Chiloscyllium punctatum. The sequence goes on from NW_027310262.1 coordinate 36,669, forward strand.
CCTCTCTCTCTGTCTCAATCACACACTCCCCCCCACTCTCTGTCTCAATCACACACTCCCTCGGTCTCTCTGTCTCAATCACACACTCCCTCTGTCTCAATCACACACTCCCTCTCTCTCTCTCTGTCTCAATCACACATTCCCTCTCTCTCTGTCTCAATCACACACTCCCTCTGTCTCTCTGTCTCTATCACACACTCCTCTCTCTCTCTGTCTCTATCACACACTCCCCTCTCTCTCTGTCTCAATCACACACTCCCTCTGTCTCTCTGTCTCTATCACACACTCCCTCGGTCTCTCTGTCTCTATCACACACTCCCTCTGTCTCTCTCTGTCTCTGTCACACACTCCTCTCTCTCTCTATGTCAATCACACACTCCCTCGGCCTCTCTGTCTCAATCACACACTCCCTTCTCTCTCTGTCTCAATCACACACTCCCTCTGTCTCTCTGTCTCAATCACACACTCCCTTCTCTCTCTGTCTCAATCACACACTCCCCCTCTCTCTCTGTCTCAATCACACACTCCCTCTGTCTCTCTGTCTCAATCACACACTCCCCCCCTCTCTCTGTCTCAATCACACACTCCCTCTGTCTCTCTGTCTCAATCACACACTCCCTCTGTCTCTCTGTCTCTATCACACACTCCCTCTCTCTCTGTCTCAATCACACACTCCCTTCTCTCTCTGTCTCAATCACACACTCCCCCTCTCTCTCTGTCTCAATCACACACTCCCTCTGTCTCTCTGTCTCAATCACACACTCCCTCTCTCTCTGTCTCAATCACACACTCCCCTCTCTCTCTATCTCAATCACACACTCCCCCTCTCTCTCTGTCTCTATCACACACTCCCTCGGTCTCTCTGTCTCAATCACACACTCCCCCCTTTCTCTGTCTCAATCACACACTCCCCTCTCTCTCTGTCTCAATCACACACTCCCTCTCTCTGTCTCAACCACACACTCCCTCTCTCTCTGTCTCTATCACACACTCCCCCCTTTCTCTGTCTCAATCACACACTCCCTCTGTCTCTCTGTCTCTATCACACACTCCCCCCTTTCTCTGTCTCAATCACACACTCCCTCTGTCTCTCTGTCTCAATCACACACTCCCCTCTCTCTCTGTCTCTATTACACACTCCCTCTCTCTCTGTCTCAATCACACACTCCCTCTCTCTCTCTGTCTCAATCACACACTCACTCTCTCTCTGTCTCTATCACACACTCCCTCTGTCTCTCTCTCTCTATCACACACTCCCCCCTCTCTCTGTCTCTAGCACACACTCCCCCTCTCTCTCGGTCTCTGTCACACACTCCCTCTCTCTCTGTCTCTATTACGCACTCCCTCTGTCTCTCTGTCTCTATCACACACTCCCCCCCTCTCTCTGTCTCAATCACACACTCCCTCTGTCTCTCTGTCTCAATCACACACTCCCTCTCTCTCTGTCTCTATCACACACTCCCTCCCTCTCTCTCTGTCTCTATCACACACTCCCTCTGTCTCTCTGTCTCTATCACACACTCCCCCCTCTCTCTGTCTCTCGCACACACTCCCCCTCTCTCTCGGTCTCTGTCACACACTCCCTCTCTCTCTGTCTCTATTACGCACTCCCTCTGTCTCTCTGTCTCAATCACACACTCCCTCTGTCTCTCTGTCTCAATCACACACTCCCTCTTTCTCTCTGTCTCTATCACACACTCCCTCTCTCTCTGTCTCAATCACACTCTCCCCTCTCTCTCTGTTTCAATCACACACTCCCCTCTCTCTCTGTCTCTATCACACACTCCCCCTCTCTCTCTGTCTCAATCACACACTCCCTCTGTCTCTCTGTCTCTATCACACACTCCCTCTCTCTCTGTCTCAATCACACACTCCCCCCTCTCTCTGTCTCTATCACACACTCCCCTCTCTCTCTGTCTCTATCACACACTCCCCCTCTCTCTCTGTCTCAATCACACACTCCCTGTGTCTCTCTGTCTCTATCACACACTCCCTCTCTCTCTGTCTCAATCACACACTCCCCTCTCTCTCTGTCTCTATCACACACTCCCCCTCTCTCTCTGTCTCTGTCACACACTCCCTCTGTCTCTCTGTCTCAATCACACACTCCCTCTCTCTCTGTCTCTGTCACACATTCCCTCTGTCTCTCTGTCTCAATCACACACTCCCCCTCTCTCTCTGTCTCAATCACACACTCCCTCTGTCTCTCTGTCTCTATCACACACTCCCTCTGTCTCTCTGTCTCAATCACACACTCCCCTCTCTTTCTGTCTCTATCACACACTCCCCCTCTCTCTCTGTCTCTATCACACACTCCCTCTGTCTCTCTGTCTCAATCACACACTCCCCCTCTCTCTCTGTCTCAATCACACACTCCCTCTGTCTCTCTGTCTCTATCACACACTCCCTCTCTCTCTCTCTGTCTCAATCACACATTCCCTCTCTCTCTGTCTCAATCACACACTCCCCTCTCTCTCTGTCTCAATCACACACTCCCTCTGTCTCTCTGTCTCTATCACACACTCCCCTCTCTCTCTGTCTCTATCACACACTCCCTCTCTCTCTCTCTGTCTCAATCACACACTCCCTCTGTCTCTCTGTCTCAATCACACACTCCCCTCTCTCTCTGTCTCTATCACACACTCCCTCTCTCTCTCTGTCTCAATCACACATTCCCTCTCTCTCTGTCTCAATCACACACTCCCTCTGTCTCTCTGTCTCAATCACACACTCCCTCTCTCTCTCTCTGTCTCAATCACACATTCCCTCTCTCTCTGTCACAATCACACACTCCCTCTGTCTCTCTGTCTCAATCACACACTCCCTCTCTCTCTCTCTGTCTCAATCACGCATTCCCTCTCTCTCTGTCTCAATCACACACTCCCTCTGTCTCTCTGTCTCTATCACACATTTCTCCTCTCTCTGTCTCAATCACACACTCCCTCTCTCTCTGTCTCTGTCACACACTCCCTCTGTCTCTGTCTCTGTCACACACTCCCTCTCTCTCTCTCTGTCTCTGTCACACACTCCTCTCTCTCTCTATCTCAATCACACACTCCCTCGGTCTCTCTGTCTCAATCACACACTCCCTCTCTCTCTGTCTCTATCACATACTCCCTCTGTCTCTCTGTCTCTATCACACGTTTCTCCTCTCTCTGTCTCAATCACACACTCCTCCTCTCTCTCTGTCTCAATCACACACTCCCTCTGTCTCTCTGTCTCTATCACACATTTCTCCTCTCTCTGTCTCAATCACACACTCCCTCCCTCTCTCTCTGTCTCAATCACACACTCCCTCTCTCTCTCTGTCTCAATCACACACTCCCTCCCTCTCTCTCTGTCTCAATCACACACTCCCCCCCCCTCTCTGTCTCAATCACACACTCCCTCGGTCTCTCTGTCTCAATCACACACTCCCTCTGTCTCTCTGTCTCTATCACACACTCCCTCTCTCTCTCTCTGTCTCTGTCACACACTCCTCTCTCTCTCTATCTCAATCACACACTCACTCGGTCTCTCTGTCTCAATCACACACTCCCCTCTCTCTCTGTCTCTATCACACACTCCCCTCTCTCTCTGTCTCAATCACACACTCCCCTCTCTCTCTGTCTCTATCACACACTCCCTCTCTCTCTCTCTGTCTCAATCACACATTCCCTCTCACTCTGTCTCAATCACACACTCCCTCTCTCTCTCTGTCTCAATCACACACTCCCTCTCTCTCTGTCTCTATCACACACTCCCCCTCTCTCTCTGTCTAAATCACACACTCCCTCTGTCTCTCTGTCTCTATCACACACTCCCTCTCTCTCTGTCTCAATCACACACTCCCTCTGTCTCTCTGTCTCTATCACACACTCCCCCCCTCTCTCTGTCTCAATCACACACTCCCTCTGTCTCTCTGTCTCAATCACACACTCCCTCTGTCTCTCTGTCTCAATCACACACTCCCTCTGTCTCTCTGTCTCAATCACACACTCCCCCCCTCTCTCTGTCTCAATCACACACTCCCTCTGTCTCTATCACACACTCCCTCTGTCTCTCTGTCTCAATCACACACTCCCTCTCTCTCTGTCTCTGTCACACACTCCCCTCTCTCTCTGTCTCTATCACACACTCCCCCTCTCTCTCTGTCTCAATCACACACTCCCTCTGTCTCTCTGTCTCTGTCACACACTCCCTCTGTCTCTCTGTCTCAATCACACACTCCCCCCCTCTCTCTGTCTCAATCACACACTCCCTCTGTCTCTCTGTCTCAATCACACACTCCCTCTGTCTCTCTGTCTCTATCACACACTCCCTCTCTCTCTGTCTCAATCACACACTCCCCTCTCTCTCTGTCTCTATCACACACTCCCACTCTCTCTCTGTCTCAATCACACACTCCCTCTGTCTCTCTGTCTCAATCACACACTCCCCTCTCTCTCTGTCTCTATCACACACTCCCCCTCTCTCTCTGTCTCAATCACACACTCCCTCTGTCTCTCTGTCTCTATCACACACTCCCTCTGTCTCTCTGTCTCAATCACACACTCCCTCTGTCTCTCTGTCTCAATCACACACTCCCCTCTCTCTCTGTCTCTGTCACACACTCCCTCTGTCTCTCTGTCTCAATCACACACTCCCCCCCTCTCTCTGTCTCAATCACACACTCCCTCTGTCTCTCTGTCTCAATCACACACTCCCTCTGTCTCTCTGTCTCAATCACACACTCCCTCTCTCTCTGTCTCCGTCACACACTCCCTCTGTCTCTCTGTCTCAATCACACACTCCCCCCCTCTCTGTCTCAATCACACACTCCCTCTGTCTCTCTGTCTCTATCACACACTCCCTCTGTCTCTCTCTGTCTCAATCACACACTCCCTCTCTCTCTCTGTCTCTATCACACACTCCCTCTCTCTCTCTATCTCAATCACACACTCCCTCTCTCTCTCTGTCTCTATCACACACTCCCCTCTCTCTCTGTCTCAATCACACACTCCCTCTCTCTCTCTATCTCAATCACACACTCCCCCTCTCTCTCTGTCTCTATCACACACTCCCTCTGTCTCTCTGTCTCTATCACACACTCCCCCCTCTCTCTGTCTCAATCACACACTCCCTCTCTCTCTCTGTCTCTATCACACACTCCCCTCTCTCTCTGTCTCAATCACACTCTCCCTCTCTCTCTCTATCTCAATCACACACTCCCTCTCTCTCTCTGTCTCTATCACACACTCCCTCTCTCTCTGTCTCAATCACACACTCCCTCTCTCTCTGTCTCAATCACACACTCCCTTCTCTCTCTGTCTCTGTCACACACTCCTCTCTCTCTCTGTCTCTATCACACACTTCCCTCTCTCTCTATCTCAATCACACACTCCCTCCTCTCTCTGTCTCAATCACACACTCCCTCTCTCTCTCTGTCTCTATCACACACTCCCTCTCTCTCTGTCTCAATCACACACTCCCTTCTCTCTCTGTCTCTGTCACACACTCCTCTCTCTCTCTGTCTCTATCACACACTCCCCTCTCTCTCTGTCTCAATCACACACTCCCTCTGTCTCTCTGTCTCTATCACACACTCCCTCCTCTCTCTGTCTCAATCACACACTCCCTCTCTCTCTCTGTCTCTATCACACACTCCCTCTCTCTCTGTCTCAATCACACACTCCCTTCTCTCTCTGTCTCTGTCACACACTCCCTCTGTCTCTCTGTCTCAATCACACACTCCCTCTGTCTCTCTGTCTCAATCACACACTCCCTCTGTCTCTATCACACACTCCCTCCCTCTCTCTCTGTCTCTATCACACACTCCTCTCTCTCTCTGTCTCTATCACACACTCCCCTCTCTCTCTGTCTCAATCACACACTCCCTCTGTCTCTCTGTCTCTATCACACACTCCCTCGGTCTCTCTGTCTCTATCACACACTCCCTCTGTCTCTCTCTGTCTCTATCACACACTCCCTCTGTCTCTCTCTGTCTCTGTCACACACTCCTCTCTCTCTCTATCTCAATCACACACTCCCTCGGTCTCTCTGTCTCTAGCACACACTCCCTCTGTCTCTCTGTCTCAATCACACACTCCCTCTGTCTCTCTGTCTCAATCACACACTCCCTCTGTCTCTCTGTCTCAATCACACACTCCCTTCTCTCTCTGTCTCAATCACACACTCCCCCTCTCTCTCTGTCTCAATCACACACTCCCTCTGTCTCTCTGTCTCAATCACACACTCCCCCCCCTCTCTCTGTCTCAATCACACACTCCCTCTGTCTCTCTGTCTCAATCACACACTCCCTCTCTCTCTCTGTCTCTATCACACACTCCCTCTCTCTCTGTCTCAATCACACACTCCCTTCTCTCTCTGTCTCAATCACACACTCCCTCTGTCTCTCTGTCTCTATCACACACTCCCTCCTCTCTCTGTCTCAATCACACACTCCCTCTCTCTCTCTGTCTCTATCACACACTCCCTCTCTCTCTGTCTCAATCACACACTCCCTTCTCTCTCTGTCTCTGTCACACACTCCTCTCTCTCTCTGTCTCTATCACACACTCCCCTCTCTCTCTGTCTCAATCACACACTCCCTCTGTCTCTCTGTCTCTATCACACACTCCCCCCTCTCTCTGTCTCAATCACACACTCCCTCTCTCTCTCTGTCTCTATCACACACTCCCCTCTCTCTCTGTCTCAATCACACACTCCCTCTCTCTCTCTATCTCAATCACACACTCCCTCTCTCTCTCTGTCTCTATCACACACTCCCTCTCTCTCTGTCTCAATCACACACTCCCTTCTCTCTCTGTCTCTGTCACACACTCCCTCTGTCTCTCTGTCTCAATCACACACTCCCTCTGTCTCTCTGTCTCAATCACACACTCCCTCTGTCTCTCTGTCTCTATCACACACTCCCTCCCTCTCTCTCTGTCTCTATCACACACTCCTCTCTCTCTCTGTCTCTATCACACACTCCCCTCTCTCTCTGTCTCAATCACACACTACCTCTGTCTCTCTGTCTCTATCACACACTCCCTCGGTCTCTCTGTCTCTATCACACACTCCCTCTGTCTCTCTCTGTCTCTGTCACACACTCCTCTCTCTCTCTATCTCAATCACACACTCCCTCGGCCTCTCTGTCTCAATCACACACTCCCTTCTCTCTCTGTCTCAATCACACACTCCCTCTGTCTCTCTGTCTCAATCACACACTCCCTCTGTCTCTCTGTCTCAATCACACACTCCCTTCTCTCTCTGTCTCAATCACACACTGCCCCTCTCTCTCTGTCTCAATCACACACTCCCTCTGTCTCTCTGTCTCAATCACACACTCCCCCCCTCTCTCTGTCTCAATCACACACTCCCTCTGTCTCTCTGTCTCAATCACACACTCCCCCCCTCTCTCTCTGTCTCAATCACACACTCCCTCTCTCTCTGTCTCAACCACACACTCCCTCTCTCTCTGTCTCTATCACACACTCCCCCTCTCTCTCTGTCTCAATCACACACTCCCTCTGTATCTTTGTCTCAATCACACACTCCCCTCTCTCTCTGTCTCTATCACACACTCCCCCTCTCTCTCTGTCTCAATCACACACTCCCTCTGTCTCTCTGTCTCTATCACACACTCCCTCTGTCTCTCTGTCTCAATCACACACTCCCTCTGTCTCTCTGTCTCAATCACACAGTCCCCTCTCTCTCTGTCTCTGTCACACACTCCCTCTGTCTCTCTGTCTCAATCACACACTCCCCCCCTCTCTCTGTCTCAATCACACACTCCCTCTGTCTCTCTGTCTCAATCACACACTCCCTCTCTCTCTGTCTCTGTCACACACTCCCTCTGTTTCTCTGTCTCAATCACACACTCCCTCTCTCTCTGTCTCTGTCACACACTCCCTCTGTCTCTCTGTCTCAATCACACACTCCCTCTGTCTCTCTGTCTCAATCACACACTCCCCTCTCTCTCTGTCTCTGTCACACACTCCCTCTGTCTCTCTGTCTCAATCACACACTCCCCCCCTCTCTCTGTCTCAATCACACACTCCCTCTGTCTCTCTGTCTCAATCACACACTCCCTCTCTCTCTGTCTCTGTCACACACTCCCTCTGTCTCTCTGTCTCTATCACACACTCCCTCTGTCTCTCTCTGTCTCAATCACACACTCCCTCTCTCTCTCTGTCTCTATCACACACTCCCTCTCTCTCTCTATCTCAATCACACACTCCCTCTCTCTCTCTGTCTCTATCACACACTCCCCTCTCTCTCTGTCTCAATCATACACTCCCTCTCTCTCTCTATCTCAATCACACACTCCCCCTCTCTCTCTGTCTCTATCACACACTCCCTCTGTCTCTCTGTCTCTATCACACACTCCCCCCTCTCTCTGTCTCAATCACACACTCCCTCTCTCTCTCTGTCTCTATCACACACTCCCCTCTCTCTCTGTCTCAATCACACACTCCCTCTCTCTCTCTATCTCAATCACACACTCCCTCTCTCTCTCTGTCTCTATCACACACTCCCTCTCTCTCTGTCTCAATCACACTCTCCCTCTCTCTCTGTCTCAATCACACACTCCCTTCTCTCTCTGTCTCTGTCACACACTCCTCTCTCTCTCTGTCTCTATCACACACTCCCCTCTCTCTCTATCTCAATCACACACTCCCTCCTCTCTCTGTCTCAATCACACACTCCCTCTCTCTCTCTGTCTCTATCACACACTCCCTCTCTCTCTCTGTCTCAATCACACACTCCCTTCTCTCTCTGTCTCTGTCACACACTCCTCTCTCTCTCTGTCTCTAACACACACTCCCCTCTCTCTCTGTCTCAATCACACACTCCCTCTGTCTCTCTGTCTCTATCACACACTCCCTCCTCTCTCTGTCTCTATCACACACTCCCTCTCTCTCTGTCTCAATCACACACTCCCTTCTCTCTCTGTCTCTGTCACACACTCCTCTCTCTCTCTGTCTCTATCACACACTCCCCTCTCTCTCTGTCTCAATCACACACTCCCTCTGTCTCTCTGTCTCTATCACACACTCCCCCCTCTCTCTGTCTCAATCACACACTCCCTCTCTCTCTCTGTCTCTATCACACACTCCCCTCTCTCTCTGTCTCAATCACACACTCCCTCTCTCTCTCTATCTCAATCACACACTCCCTCTCTCTCTCTGTCTCTATCACACACTCCCTCTCTCTCTGTCTCAATCACACACTCCCTTCTCTCTCTGTCTCTGTCACACACTCCCTCTGTCTCTCTGTCTCAATCACACACTCCCTCTGTCTCTCTGTCTCAATCACACACTCCCTCTGTCTCTCTGTCTCTATCACACACTCCCTCCCTCTCTCTCTGTCTCTATCACACATTCCTCTCTCTCTCTGTCTCTATCACACACTCCCCTCTCTCTCTGTCTCAATCACACACTACCTCTGTCTCTCTGTCTCTATCACACACTCCCTCGGTCTCTCTGTCTCTATCACACACTCCCTCTGTCTCTCTCTGTCTCTGTCACACACTCCTCTCTCTCTCTATCTCAATCACACACTCCCTCGGTCTCTCTGTCTCAATCACACACTCCCTTCTCTCTCTGTCTCAATCACACACTCCCTCTGTCTCTCTGTCTCAATCACACACTCCCTCTGTCTCTCTGTCTCAATCACACACTCCCTTCTCTCTCTGTCTCAATCACACACTCCCCCTCTCTCTCTGTCTCAATCACACACTCCCTCTGTCTCTCTGTCTCAATCACACACTCCCTCTGTCTCTCTGTCTCAATCACACACTCCCTCTGTCTCTCTGTCTCAATCACACACTCCCCCCCTCTCTCTCTGTCTCAATCACACACTCCCTCTCTCTCTGTCTCAACCACACACTCCCTCTCTCTCTGTCTCTATCACACACTCCCCCCTTTCTCTGTCTCAATCACACACTCCCTCTGTCTCTCTGTCTCTATCACACACTCCCCCCTTTCTCTGTCTCAATCACACACTCCCTCTGTCTCTCTGTCTCAATCACACACTCCCCTCTCTCTCTGTCTCTATTACACACTCCCTCTCTCTCTGTCTCTGTCACACACTCCCCCCTCTCTCTGTCTCTAGCACACACTCCCCCTCTCTCTCGGTCTCTGTCACACACTCCCTCTGTCTCTCTGTCTCTATTACGCACTCCCTCTGTCTCTCTGTCTCAATCACACACTCCCTCTGTCTCTCTGTCTCTATCACACACTCCCTCTCTCTCTGTCTCAATCACACACTCCCCTCTCTCTCTGTCTCAATCACACACTCCCCTCTCTCTCTGTCTCTATCACACACTCCCCCTCTCTCTCTGTCTCAATCACACACTCCCTCTGTCTCTCTGTCTCTATCACACACTCCCTCTCTCTCTCTCTGTCTCTATCACACACTCCCCTCTCTCTCTGTCTCTATCACACACTCCCCCTCTCTCTCTGTCTCAATCACACACTCCCTCTGTCTCTCTGTCTCTATCACACACTCCCTCTCTCTCTGTCTCAATCACACACTCCCCTCTCTCTCTGTCTCTATCACACACTCCCCCTCTCTCTCTGTCTCTGTCACACACTCCCTCTGTCTCTCTGTCTCAATCACACACTCCCTCTCTCTCTGTCCCTGTCACACATTCCCTCTGTCTCTCTGTCTCTATCACACACTCCCCTCTCTCTCTGTCTCAATCACACACTCCCCCTCTCTCTCTGTCTCAATCACACACTCCCCTCTCTCTCTGTCTCAATCACACACTCCCTCTGTCTCTCTGTCTCTATCACACACTCCCTCTGTCTCTCTGTCTCAATCACACACTCCCCTCTCTCTCTGTCTCTATCACACACTCCCCCTCTCTTTCTGTCTCTATCACACACTGCCTCTGTCTCTCTGTCTCAATCACACACTCCCCCTCTCTCTCTGTCTCAATCACACACTCCCTCTGTCTCTCTGTCTCTATCACACACTCCCTCTCTCTCTCTCTGTCTCAATCACACATTCCCTCTCTCTCTGTCTCAATCACACACTCCCCTCTCTCTCTGTCTCAATCACACACTCCCTCTGTCTCTCTGTCTCTATCACACACTCCCTCTCTCTCTCTCTGTCTCAATCACACATTCCCTCTCTCTCTGTCTCAATCACACACTCCCCTCTCTCTCTGTCTCTATCACACACTCCCCCTCTCTCTCTGTCTCAATCACACACTCCCTCTGTCTCTCTGTCTCTATCACACACTCCCCTCTCTCTCTGTCTCTATCACACACTCCCTGTCTCTCTCTCTGTCTCAATCACACACTCCCTCTGTCTCTCTGTCTCAATCACACACTCCCCTCTCTCTCTGTCTCTATCACAAACTCCCTCTCTCTCTCTGTCTCAATCACACATTCCCTCTCTCTCTGTCACAATCACACACTCCCTCTGTCTCTCTGTCTCAATCACACACTCCCTCTCTCTCTCTCTGTCTCAATCACACATTCCCTCTCTCTCTGTCTCAATCACACACTCCCTCTGTCTCTCTGTCTCAATCACACACTCCCCTCTCTCTCTCTCTGTCTCAATCACACATTCCCTCTCTCTCTGTCTCAATCACACACTCCCTCTGTCTCTCTGTCTCAATCACACACTCCCCTCTCTCTCTGTCTCAATCACACACTCCCCTCTCTCTCTGTCTCAATCACACACTCCCCTCTCTCTCTGTCTCAATCACACACTCCCTCTCTCTCTGTCTCTGTCACACACTCCCTCTGTCTCTGTCTCTGTCACACACTCCCTCTCTCTCTCTCTGTCTCTGTCACACACTCCTCTCTCTATCTCAATCACACACTCCCTCGGTCTCTCTGTCTCAATCACACACTCCCTTCTCTCTCTGTCTCAATCACACACTCCCCCTCTCTCTCTGTCTCAATCACACACTCCCTCTGTCTCTCTGTCTCTATCACACATTTCTCCTCTCTCTGTCTCAATCACACACTCCCTCCCTCTCTCTCTGTCTCAATCACACACTCCCTCTCTCTCTCTGTCTCAATCACACACTCCCTCCCTCTCTCTCTGTCTCAATCACACACTCCCCCCCCCTCTCTGTCTCAATCACACACTCCCTCTCTCTCTGTCTCAATCACACACTCCCTCCCTCTCTCTCTGTCTCAATCACACACTCCCCCCCCCTCTCTGTCTCAATCACACACTCCCTCGGTCTCTCTGTCTCAATCACACACTCCCTCTGTCTCAATCACACACTCCCTCTCTCTCTCTCTGTCTCAATCACACATTCCCTCTCTCTCTGTCTCAATCACACACTCCCTCTGTCTCTCTGTCTCTATCACACACTCCTCTCTCTCTCTGTCTCTATCACACACTCCCCTCTCTCTCTGTCTCAATCACACACTCCCTCTGTCTCTCTGTCTCTATCACACACTCCCTCGGTCTCTCTGTCTCTATCACACACTCCCTCTGTCTCTCTCTGTCTCTGTCACACACTCCTCTCTCTCTCTATGTCAATCACACACTCCCTCGGCCTCTCTGTCTCAATCACACACTCCCTTCTCTCTCTGTCTCAATCACACACTCCCTCTGTCTCTCTGTCTCAATCACACACTCCCTTCTCTCTCTGTCTCAATCACACACTCCCCCTCTCTCTCTGTCTCAATCACACACTCCCTCTGTCTCTCTGTCTCAATCACACACTCCCCCCCTCTCTCTGTCTCAATCACACACTCCCTCTGTCTCTCTGTCTCAATCACACACTCCCTCTGTCTCTCTGTCTCTATCACACACTCCCTCTCTCTCTGTCTCAATCACACACTCCCTTCTCTCTCTGTCTCAATCACACACTCCCCCTCTCTCTCTGTCTCAATCACACACTCCCTCTGTCTCTCTGTCTCAATCACACACTCCCTCTCTCTCTGTCTCAATCACACACTCCCCTCTCTCTCTATCTCAATCACACACTCCCCCTCTCTCTCTGTCTCTATCACACACTCCCTCGGTCTCTCTGTCTCAATCACACACTCCCCCCTTTCTCTGTCTCAATCACACACTCCCCTCTCTCTCTGTCTCAATCACACACTCCCTCTCTCTGTCTCAACCACACACTCCCTCTCTCTCTGTCTCTATCACACACTCCCCCCTTTCTCTGTCTCAATCACACACTCCCTCTGTCTCTCTGTCTCTATCACACACTCCCCCCTTTCTCTGTCTCAATCACACACTCCCTCTGTCTCTCTGTCTCAATCACACACTCCCCTCTCTCTCTGTCTCTATTACACACTCCCTCTCTCTCTGTCTCAATCACACACTCCCTCTCTCTCTCTGTCTCAATCACACACTCACTCTCTCTCTGTCTCTATCACACACTCCCTCTGTCTCTCTCTCTCTATCACACACTCCCCCCTCTCTCTGTCTCTAGCACACACTCCCCCTCTCTCTCGGTCTCTGTCACACACTCCCTCTCTCTCTGTCTCTATTACGCACTCCCTCTGTCTCTCTGTCTCTATCACACACTCCCCCCCTCTCTCTGTCTCAATCACACACTCCCTCTGTCTCTCTGTCTCAATCACACACTCCCTCTCTCTCTGTCTCTATCACACACTCCCTCCCTCTCTCTCTGTCTCTATCACACACTCCCTCTGTCTCTCTGTCTCTATCACACACTCCCCCCTCTCTCTGTCTCTCGCACACACTCCCCCTCTCTCTCGGTCTCTGTCACACACTCCCTCTCTCTCTGTCTCTATTACGCACTCCCTCTGTCTCTCTGTCTCAATCACACACTCCCTCTGTCTCTCTGTCTCAATCACACACTCCCTCTTTCTCTCTGTCTCTATCACACACTCCCTCTCTCTCTGTCTCAATCACACTCTCCCCTCTCTCTCTGTCTCTGTCACACACTCCCTCTGTCTCTGTCTCTGTCACACACTCCCCTCTCTCTCTGTCTCAATCACACACTCCCCTCTCTCTCTGTCTCAATCACACACTCCCTCTCTCTCTGTCTCTGTCACACACTCCCTCTGTCTCTGTCTCTGTCACACACTCCCTCTCTCTCTCTCTGTCTCTGTCACACACTCCTCTCTCTCTCTATCTCAATCACACACTCCCTCGGTCTCTCTGTCTCAATCACACACTCCCTTCTCTCTCTGTCTCAATCACACACTCCCCCTCTCTCTCTGTCTCAATCACACACTCCCTCTGTCTCTCTGTCTCTATCACACATTTCTCCTCTCTCTGTCTCAATCACACACTCCCTCCCTCTCTCTCTGTCTCAATCACACACTCCCTCTCTCTCTCTGTCTCAATCACACACTCCCTCCCTCTCTCTCTGTCTCAATCACACACTCCCCCCCCCTCTCTGTCTCAATTACACACTCCCTCTCTCTCTGTCTCAATCACACACTCCCCCCCCCTCTCTGTCTCAATCACACACTCCCTCGGTCTCTCTGTCTCAATCACACACTCCCTCTGTCTCTCTGTCTCAATCACACACTCCCTCTCTCTCTCTCTGTCTCAATCACACATTCCCTCTCTCTCTGTCTCAATCACACACTCCCTCTGTCTCTCTGTCTCTATCACACACTCCTCTCTCTCTCTGTCTCTATCACACACTCCCCTCTCTCTCTGTCTCAATCACACACTCCCTCTGTCTCTCTGTCTCTATCACACACTCCCTCGGTCTCTCTGTCTCTATCACACACTCCCTCTGTCTCTCTCTGTCTCTGTCACACACTCCTCTCTCTCTCTATGTCAATCACACACTCCCTCGGCCTCTCTGTCTCAATCACACACTCCCTTCTCTCTCTGTCTCAATCACACACTCCCTCTGTCTCTCTGTCTCAATCACACACTCCCTTCTCTCTCTGTCTCAATCACACACTCCCCCTCTCTCTCTGTCTCAATCACACACTCCCTCTGTCTCTCTGTCTCAATCACACACTCCCCCCCTCTCTCTGTCTCAATCACACACTCCCTCTGTCTCTCTGTCTCAATCACACACTCCCTCTGTCTCTCTGTCTCTATCACTCACTCCCTCTCTCTCTGTCTCAATCACACACTCCCTTCTCTCTCTGTCTCAATCACACACTCCCCCTCTCTCTCTGTCTCAATCACACACTCCCTCTCTCTCTGTCTCAATCACACACTCCCCTCTCTCTCTATCTCAATCACACACTCCCCCTCTCTCTCTGTCTCTATCACACACTCCCTCGGTCTCTCTGTCTCAATCACACACTCCCCCCCTCTCTCTCTGTCTCAATCACACACTCCCTCTCTCTGTCTCAACCACACACTCCCTCTCTCTCTGTCTCTATCACACACTCCCCCCTTTCTGTGTCTCAATCACACACTCCCTCTGTCTCTCTGTCTCTATCACACACTCCCCCCTTTCTCTGTCTCAATCACACACTCCCTCTGTCTCTCTGTCTCAATCACACACTCCCCTCTCTCTCTGTCTCTATTACACACTCCCTCTCTCTCTGTCTCAATCACACACTCCCTCTCTCTCTCTGTCTCAATCACACACTCACTCTCTCTCTGTCTCTATCACACACTCCCTCTGTCTCTCTCTCTCTATCACACACTCCCCCCTCTCTCTGTCTCTAGCACACACTCCCCCTCTCTCTCGGTCTCTGTCACACACTCCCTCTCTCTCTGTCTCTATTACGCACTCCCTCTGTCTCTCTGTCTCTATCACACACTCCCCCCCTCTCTCTGTCTCAATCACACACTCCCTCTGTCTCTCTGTCTCAATCACACACTCCCTCTCTCTCTGTCTCTATCACACACTCCCTCCCTCTCTCTCTGTCTCTATCACACACTCCCTCTGTCTCTCTGTCTCTATCACACACTCCCCCCTCTCTCTGTCTCTCGCACACACTCCCCCTCTCTCTCGGTCTCTGTCACACACTCCCTCTCTCTCTGTCTCTATTACGCACTCCCTCTGTCTCTCTGTCTCAATCACACACTCCCTCTGTCTCTCTGTCTCAATCACACACTCCCTCTTTCTCTCTGTCTCTATCACACACTCCCTCTCTCTCTGTCTCAATCACACTCTCCCCTCTCTCTCTGTCTCTGTCACACACTCCCTCTGTCTCTGTCTCTGTCACACACTCCCCTCTCTCTCTGTCTCAATCACACACTCCCCTCTCTCTCTGTCTCAATCACACACTCCCTCTCTCTCTGTCTCTGTCACACACTCCCTCTGTCTCTGTCTCTGTCACACACTCCCTCTCTCTCTCTCTGTCTCTGTCACACACTCCTCTCTCTCTCTATCTCAATCACACACTCCCTCGGTCTCTCTGTCTCAATCACACACTCCCTTCTCTCTCTGTCTCAATCACACACTCCCCCTCTCTCTCTGTCTCAATCACACACTCCCTCTGTCTCTCTGTCTCTATCACACATTTCTCCTCTCTCTGTCTCAATCACACACTCCCTCCCTCTCTCTCTGTCTCAATCACACACTCCCTCTCTCTCTCTGTCTCAATCACACACTCCCTCCCTCTCTCTCTGTCTCAATCACACACTCCCCCCCCCTCTCTGTCTCAATCACACACTCCCTCTCTCTCTGTCTCAATCACACACTCCCTCCCTCTCTCTCTGTCTCAATCACACACTCCCCCCCCCTCTCTGTCTCAATCACACACTCCCTCGGTCTCTCTGTCTCAATCACACACTCCCTCTGTCTCTCTGTCTCAATCACACACTCCCTCTCTCTCTCTCTGTCTCAATCACACATTCCCTCTCTCTCTGTCTCAATCACACACTCCCTCTGTCTCTCTGTCTCTATCACACACTCCTCTCTCTCTCTGTCTCTATCACACACTCCCCTCTCTCTCTGTCTCAATCACACACTCCCTCTGTCTCTCTGTCTCTATCACACACTCCCTCGGTCTCTCTGTCTCTATCACACACTCCCTCTGTCTCTCTCTGTCTCTGTCACACACTCCTCTCTCTCTCTATGTCAATCACACACTCCCTCGGCCTCTCTGTCTCAATCACACACTCCCTTCTCTCTCTGTCTCAATCACACACTCCCTCTGTCTCTCTGTCTCAATCACACACTCCCTTCTCTCTCTGTCTCAATCACACACTCCCCCTCTCTCTCTGTCTCAATCACACACTCCCTCTGTCTCTCTGTCTCAATCACACACTCCCCCCCTCTCTCTGTCTCAATCACACACTCCCTCTGTCTCTCTGTCTCAATCACACACTCCCTCTGTCTCTCTGTCTCTATCACACACTCCCTCTCTCTCTGTCTCAATCACACACTCCCTTCTCTCTCTGTCTCAATCACACACTCCCCCTCTCTCTCTGTCTCAATCACACACTCCCTCTCTCTCTGTCTCAATCACACACTCCCCTCTCTCTCTATCTCAATCACACACTCCCCCTCTCTCTCTGTCTCAATCACACACTCCCCCTCTCTCTCTGTCTCAATCACACACTCCCTCTCTCTCTGTCTCAATCACACACTCCCTCTCTCTCTGTCTCTATCACACACTCCCTCGGTCTCTCTGTCTCAATCACACACTCCCCCCCTCTCTCTCTGTCTCAATCACACACTCCCTCTCTCTGTCTCAACCACACACTCCCTCTCTCTCTGTCTCTATCACACACTCCCCCCTTTCTCTGTCTCAATCACACACTCCCTCTGTCTCTCTGTCTCTATCACACACTCCCCCCTTTCTCTGTCTCAATCACACACTCCCTCTGTCTCTCTGTCTCAATCACACACTCCCCTCTCTCTCTGTCTCTATTACACACTCCCTCTCTCTCTGTCTCAATCACACACTCCCTCTCTCTCTCTGTCTCAATCACACACTCACTCTCTCTCTGTCTCTATCACACACTCCCTCTGTCTCTCTCTCTCAATCACACACTCCCCCCTCTCTCTGTCTCTAGCACACACTCCCCCTCTCTCTCGGTCTCTGTCACACACTCCCTCTCTCTCTGTCTCTATTACGCACTCCCTCTGTCTCTCTGTCTCTATCACACACTCCCCCCCTCTCTCTGTCTCAATCACACACTCCCTCTGTCTCTCTGTCTCAATCACACACTCCCTCTCTCTCTGTCTCAATCACACTCTCCCCTCTCTCTCTGTTTCAATCACACACTCCCCTCTCTCTCTGTCTCTATCACACACTCCCCCTCTCTCTCTGTCTCAATCACACACTCCCTCTGTCTCTCTGTCTCTATCATACACTCCCACTCTCTCTGTCTCAATCACACACTCCCCCCTCTCTCTGTCTCTATCACACACTCCCCTCTCTCACTGTCTCTATCACACACTCCCCCTCTCTCTCTGTCTCAATCACACACTCCCTCTGTCTCTCTGTCTCTATCACACACTCCCTCTCTCTCTGTCTCAATCACACACTCCCCTCTCTCTCTGTCTCTATCACACACTCCCCCTCTCTCTCTGTCTCTGTCACACACTCCCTCTGTCTCTCTGTCTCAATCACACACTCCCTCTGTCTCTGTCTCTGTCACACATTCCCTCTGTCTCTCTGTCTCAATCACACACTCCCCCTCTCTCTCTGTCTCAATCAGACACTCCCCTCTCTCTCTGTCTCAATCACACACTCCCTCTGTCTCTCTGTCTCTATCACACACTCCCTCTGTCTCTCTGTCTCTATCACACACTGCCTCTGTCTCTCTGTCTCAATCACACACTCCCCTCTCTTTCTGTCTCTATCACACACTCCCCCTCTCTCTCTGTCTCTATCACACACTCCCTCTGTCTCTCTGTCTCAATCACACACTCCCCCTCTCTCTCTGTCTCAATCACACACTCCCTCTGTCTCTCTGTCTTTATCACACACTCCCTCTCTCTCTCTCTGTCTCAATCACACATTCCCTCTCTCTCTGTCTCAATCACACACTCCCCTCTCTCTCTGTCTCAATCACACACTCCCTCTGTCTCTCTGTCTCTATCACACACTCCCCTCTCTCTCTGTCTCTATCACACACTCCCTCTCTCTCTCTCTGTCTCAATCACACACTCCCTCTGTCTCTCTGTCTCAATCACACACTCCCCTCTCTCTCTGTCTCTATCACACACTCCCTCTCTCTCTCTGTCTCAATCACACATTCCCTCTCTCTCTGTCTCAATCACACACTCCCTCTGTCTCTCTGTCTCAATCACACACTCCCTCTCTCTCTCTCTGTCTCAATCACACATTCCCTCTCTCTCTGTCACAATCACACACTCCCTCTGTCTCTCTGTCTCAATCACACACTCCCTCTCTCTCTCTCTGTCTCAATCACGCATTCCCTCTCTCTCTGTCTCAATCACACACTCCCTCTGTCTCTCTGTCTCTATCACACATTTCTCCTCTCTCTGTCTCAATCACACACTCCCTCTCTCTCTGTCTCTGTCACACACTCCCTCTGTCTCTGTCTCTGTCACACACTCCCTCTCTCTCTCTCTGTCTCTGTCACACACTCCTCTCTCTCTCTATCTCAATCACACACTCCCTCGGTCTCTCTGTCTCAATCACACACTCCCTCTCTCTCTGTCTCTATCACATACTCCCTCTGTCTCTCTGTCTCTATCACACATTTCTCCTCTCTCTGTCTCAATCACACACTCCCCCTCTCTCTCTGTCTCAATCACACACTCCCTCTGTCTCTCTGTCTCTATCACACATTTCTCCTCTCTCTGTCTCAATCACACACTCCCTCCCTCTCTCTCTGTCTCAATCACACACTCCCTCTCTCTCTCTGTCTCAATCACACACTCCCTCCCTCTCTCTCTGTCTCAATCACACACTCCCTCTGTCTCTCTGTCTCTATCACACACTCCCTCTCTCTCTCTCTGTCTCTGTCACACACTCCTCTCTCTCTCTATCTCAATCACACACTCACTCGGTCTCTCTGTCTCAATCACACACTCCCTCTCTCTCTGTCTCTATCACATACTCCCTCTGCTTCTCTGTCTCTATCACACACTCCCCTCTCTCTCTGTCTCTATCACACACTCCCCTCTCTCTCTGTCTCAATCACACACTCCCCTCTCTCTCTGTCTCTATCACACACTCCCTCTCTCTCTCTCTGTCTCAATCACACATTCCCTCTCACTCTGTCTCAATCACACACTCCCTCTCTCTCTCTGTCTCAATCACACACTCCCTCTCTCTCTGTCTCTATCACACACTCCCCCTCTCTCTCTGTCTAAATCACACACTCCCTCTGTCTCTCTGTCTCTATCACACACTCCCTCTGTCTCTCTGTCTCAATCACACACTCCCTCTGTCTCTCTGTCTCAATCACACACTCCCCTCTCTCTCTGTCTCTGTCACACACTCCCTCTGTCTCTCTGTCTCAATCACACACTCCCCCCCTCTCTCTGTCTCAATCACACACTCCCTCTGTCTCTCTGTCTCAATCACACACTCCCTCTGTCTCTCTGTCTCAATCACACACTCCCTCTCTCTCTGTCTCTGTCACACACTCCCCTCTCTCTCTGTCTCTATCACACACTCCCCCTCTCTCTCTGTCTCAATCACACACTCCCTCTGTCTCTCTGTCTCTGTCACACACTCCCTCTGTCTCTCTGTCTCAATCACACACTCCCCCCCTCTCTCTGTCTCAATCATACACTCCCTCTGTCTCTCTGTCTCTATCACACACTCCCCCCCTCTCTGTCTCAATCACACACTCCCTCTGTCTCTCTGTCTCTATCACACACTCCCTCTGTCTCTCTCTGTCTCAATCACACACTCCCTCTCTCTCTCTGTCTCTATCACACACTCCCTCTCTCTCTCTATCTCAATCACACACTCCCTCTCTCTCTCTGTCTCTATCACACACTCCCCTCTCTCTCTGTCTCAATCACACACTCCCTCTCTCTCTCTATCTCAATCACACACTCCCCCTCTCTCTCTGTCTCTATCACACACTCCCTCTGTCTCTCTGTCTCTATCACACACTCCCCCCTCTCTCTGTCTCAATCACACACTCCCTCTCTCTCTCTGTCTCTATCACACACTCCCCTCTCTCTCTGTCTCAATCACACACTCCCTCTCTCTCTCTATCTCAATCACACACTCCCTCTCTCTCTCTGTCGCTATCACACACTCCCTCTCTCTCTGTCTCAATCACACACTCCCTCTCTCTCTGTCTCAATCACACACTCCCTTCTCTCTGTCTCTGTCACACACTCCTCTCTCTCTCTGTCTCTATCACACACTCCCCTCTCTCTCTGTCTCAATGACACACTCCCTCTGTCTCTCTGTCTCTATCACACACTCCCTCCTCTCTCTGTCTCAATCACACACTCCCTCTCTCTCTCTGTCTCTATCACACACTCCCTCTCTCTCTGTCTCAATCACACACTCCCTTCTCTCTCTGTCTCTGTCACACACTCCTCTCTCTCTCTGTCTCTATCACACACTCCCCTCTCTCTCTGTCTCAATCACACACTCCCTCTGTCTCTCTGTCTCTATCACACACTCCCCCCTCTCTCTGTCTCAATCACACGCTCCCTCTCTCTCTCTGTCTCTATCACACACTCCCCTCTCTCTCTGTCTCAATCACACACTCCCTCTCTCTCTCTATCTCAATCACACACTCCCTCTCTCTCTCTGTCTCTATCACACACTCCCTCTCTCTCTGTCTCAATCACACACTCCCTTCTCTCTCTGTCTCTGTCACACACTCCCTCTGTCTCTCTGTCTCAATCACACACTCCCTCTGTCTCTCTGTCTCAATCACACACTCCCTCTGTCTCTCTGTCTCTATCACACACTCCCTCCCTCTCTCTCTGTCTCTATCACACACTCCTCTCTCTCTCTGTCTCTATCACACACTCCCCTCTCTCTCTGTCTCAATCACACACTCCCTCTGTCTCTCTGTCTCTATCACACACTCCCTCGGTCTCTCTGTCTATCACACACTCCCTCTGTCTCTCTCTGTCTCTGTCACACACTCCTCTCTCTCTCTATCTCAATCACACACTCCCTCGGTCTCTCTGTCTCAATCACACACTCCCTTCTCTCTCTGTCTCAATCACACACTCCCCCTCTCTCTCTGTCTCAATCACACACTCCCTCTGTCTCTCTGTCTCAATCACACACTCCCCCCCCTCTCTCTGTCTCAATCACACACTCCCTCTGTCTCTCTCTGTCTCAATCACACACTCCCCCCCTCTCTCTGTCTCAATCACACACTCCCCCTCTCTCTCTGTCTCAATCACACACTCCCTCTGTCTCTCTGTCTCAATCACACACTCCCTCTGTCTCTCTGTCTCAATCACACACTCCCTTCTCTCTCTGTCTCTGTCACACACTCCCCTCTCTCTCTGTCTCTATCACACACTCCCTCGGTCTCTCTGTCTCAATCACACACTCCCCCCTCTCTCTGTCTCTAGCACACACTCCCCCTCTCTCTCGGTCTCTGTCACACACTCCCTCTCTCTCTGTCTCTATTACGCACTCCCTCTGTCTCTCTGTCTCAGTCACACACTCCCTCTGTCTCTCTGTCTCAATCACACACTCCCTCTGTCTCTCTGTCTCAATCACACACTCCCCCTCTCTCTCTGTCTCAATCACACACTCCCTCTGTCTCTCTGTCTTTATCACACACTCCCTCTCTCTCTCTCTGTCTCAATCACACATTCCCTCTCTCTCTGTCTCAATCACACACTCCCCTCTCTCTCTGTCTCAATCACACACTCCCTCTGTCTCTCTGTCTCTATCACACACTCCCCTCTCTCTCTGTCTCTATCACACACTCCCTCTCTCTCTCTCTGTCTCAATCACACACTCCCTCTGTCTCTCTGTCTCAATCACACACTCCCCTCTCTCTCTGTCTCTATCACACACTCCCTCTCTCTCTCTGTCTCAATCACACATTCCCTCTCTCTCTGTCTCAATCACACACTCCCTCTGTCTCTCTGTCTCAATCACACACTCCCTCTCTCTCTCTCTGTCTCAATCACACATTCCCTCTCTCTCTGTCACAATCACACACTCCCTCTGTCTCTCTGTCTCAATCACACACTCCCTCTCTCTCTCTCTGTCTCAATCACGCATTCCCTCTCTCTCTGTCTCAATCACACACTCCCTCTGTCTCTCTGTCTCTATCACACATTTCTCCTCTCTCTGTCTCAATCACACACTCCCTCTCTCTCTGTCTCTGTCACACACTCCCTCTGTCTCTGTCTCTGTCACACACTCCCTCTCTCTCTCTCTGTCTCTGTCACACACTCCTCTCTCTCTCTATCTCAATCACACACTCCCTCGGTCTCTCTGTCTCAATCACACACTCCCTCTCTCTCTGTCTCTATCACATACTCCCTCTGTCTCTCTGTCTCTATCACACATTTCTCCTCTCTCTGTCTCAATCACACACTCCCCCTCTCTCTCTGTCTCAATCACACACTCCCTCTGTCTCTCTGTCTCTATCACACATTTCTCCTCTCTCTGTCTCAATCACACACTCCCTCCCTCTCTCTCTGTCTCAATCACACACTCCCTCTCTCTCTCTGTCTCAATCACACACTCCCTCCCTCTCTCTCTGTCTCAATCACACACTCCCTCTGTCTCTCTGTCTCTATCACACACTCCCTCTCTCTCTCTCTGTCTCTGTCACACACTCCTCTCTCTCTCTATCTCAATCACACACTCACTCGGTCTCTCTGTCTCAATCACACACTCCCTCTCTCTCTGTCTCTATCACATACTCCCTCTGCTTCTCTGTCTCTATCACACACTCCCCTCTCTCTCTGTCTCTAACACACACTCCCCTCTCTCTCTGTCTCAATCACACACTCCCCTCTCTCTCTGTCTCTATCACACACTCCCTCTCTCTCTCTCTGTCTCAATCACACATTCCCTCTCACTCTGTCTCAATCACACACTCCCTCTCTCTCTCTGTCTCAATCACACACTCCCTCTCTCTCTGTCTCTATCACACACTCCCCCTCTCTCTCTGTCTAAATCACACACTCCCTCTGTCTCTCTGTCTCTATCACACACTCCCTCTGTCTCTCTGTCTCAATCACACACTCCCTCTGTCTCTCTGTCTCAATCACACACTCCCCTCTCTCTCTGTCTCTGTCACACACTCCCTCTGTCTCTCTGTCTCAATCACACACTCCCCCCCTCTCTCTGTCTCAATCACACACTCCCTCTGTCTCTCTGTCTCAATCACACACTCCCTCTGTCTCTCTGTCTCAATCACACACTCCCTCTCTCTCTGTCTCTGTCACACACTCCCCTCTCTCTCTGTCTCTATCACACACTCCCCCTCTCTCTCTGTCTCAATCACACACTCCCTCTGTCTCTCTGTCTCTGTCACACACTCCCTCTGTCTCTCTGTCTCAATCACACACTCCCCCCCTCTCTCTGTCTCAATCACACACTCCCTCTGTCTCTCTGTCTCAATCACACACTCCCTCTGTCTCTCTGTCTCTATCACACACTCCCTCTGTCTCTCTGTCTCAATCACACACTCCCTCTGTCTCTCTGTCTCAATCACACACTCCCCTCTCTCTCTGTCTCTGTCACACACTCCCTCTGTCTCTCTGTCTCAATCACACACTCCCCCCCTCTCTCTGTCTCAATCATACACTCCCTCTGTCTCTCTGTCTCTATCACACACTCCCCCCCTCTCTGTCTCAATCACACACTCCCTCTGTCTCTCTGTCTCTATCACACACTCCCTCTGTCTCTCTCTGTCTCAATCACACACTCCCTCTCTCTCTCTGTCTCTATCACACACTCCTTCTCTCTCTCTATCTCAATCACACACTCCCTCTCTCTCTCTGTCTCTATCACACACTCCCCTCTCTCTCTGTCTCAATCACACACTCCCTCTCTCTCTCTATCTCAATCACACACTCCCCCTCTCTCTCTGTCTCTATCACACACTCCCTCTGTCTCTCTGTCTCTATCACACACTCCCCCCTCTCTCTGTCTCAATCACACACTCCCTCTCTCTCTCTGTCTCTATCACACACTCCCCTCTCTCTCTGTCTCAATCACACACTCCCTCTCTCTCTCTATCTCAATCACACACTCCCTCTCTCTCTCTGTCTCTATCACACACTCCCTCTCTCTCTGTCTCAATCACACACTCCCTCTCTCTCTGTCTCAATCACACACTCCCTTCTCTCTCTGTCTCTGTCACACACTCCTCTCTCTCTCTGTCTCTATCACACACTCCCCTCTCTCTCTGTCTCAATGACACACTCCCTCTGTCTCTCTGTCTCTATCACACACTCCCTCCTCTCTCTGTCTCAATCACACACTCCCTCTCTCTCTCTGTCTCTATCACACACTCCCTCTCTCTCTGTCTCAATCACACACTCCCTTCTCTCTCTGTCTCTGTCACACACTCCTCTCTCTCTCTGTCTCTATCACACACTCCCCTCTCTCTCTGTCTCAATCACACACTCCCTCTGTCTCTCTGTCTCTATCACACACTCCCCCCTCTCTCTGTCTCAATCACACGCTCCCTCTCTCTCTCTGTCTCTATCACACACTCCCCTCTCTCTCTGTCTCAATCACACACTCCCTCTCTCTCTCTATCTCAATCACACACTCCCTCTCTCTCTCTGTCTCTATCACACACTCCCTCTCTCTCTGTCTCAATCACACACTCCCTTCTCTCTCTGTCTCTGTCACACACTCCCTCTGTCTCTCTGTCTCAATCACACACTCCCTCTGTCTCTCTGTCTCAATCACACACTCCCTCTGTCTCTCTGTCTCTATCACACACTCCCTCGGTCTCTCTGTCTATCACACACTCCCTCTGTCTCTCTCTGTCTCTGTCACACACTCCTCTCTCTCTCTATCTCAATCACACACTCCCTCGGTCTCTCTGTCTCAATCACACACTCCCTTCTCTCTCTGTCTCAATCACACACTCCCCCTCTCTCTCTGTCTCAATCACACACTCCCTCTGTCTCTCTGTCTCAATCACACACTCCCCCCCCTCTCTCTGTCTCAATCACACACTCCCTCTGTCTCTCTCTGTCTCAATCACACACTCCCCCCCTCTCTCTGTCTCAATCACACACTCCCTTCTCTCTCTGTCTCAATCACACACTCCCCCTCTCTCTCTGTCTCAATCACACACTCCCTCTGTCTCTCTGTCTCAATCACACACTCCCTTCTCTCTCTGTCTCTGTCACACACTCCCCTCTCTCTCTGTCTCTATCACACACTCCCTCGGTCTCTCTGTCTCAATCACACACTCCCCCCTCTCTCTGTCTCTAGCACACACTCCCCCTCTCTCTCGGTCTCTGTCACACACTCCCTCTCTCTCTGTCTCTATTACGCACTCTCTCTGTCTCTCTGTCTCAGTCACACACTCCCTCTGTCTCTCTGTCTCAATCACACACTCCCTCTGTCTCTCTGTCTCTATCACACACTCCCTCTCTCTCTGTCTCAATCACACACTCCCCTCTCTCTCTGTCTCAATCACACACTCCCCTCTCTCTCTGTCTCTATCACACACTCCCCTCTCTCTCTGTCTCTATCACACACTCCCCCTCTCTCTCTGTCTCTGTCACACACTCCCTCTGTCTCTCTGTCTCAATCACACACTCCCTCTCTCTCTGTCTCTGTCACACATTCCCTCTGTCTCTCTGTCTCTATCACACACTCCCTCTGTCTCTCTGTCTCAATCACACACTCCCCTCTCTCTCTGTCTCTATCACACACTCCCCTCTCTCTCTGTCTCTATCACACACTCCCTCTGTCTCTCTGTCTCAATCACACACTCCCCCTCTCTCTCTGTCTCAATCACACACTCCCTCTGTCTCTCTGTCTCAATCACACACTCCCCCCCTCTCTGTCTCAATCACACACTCCCTCTGTCTCTCTGTCTCTATCACACACTCCCTCTGTCTCTCTCTGTCTCAATCACACACTCCCTCTCTCTCTCTGTCTCTATCACACACTCCCTCTCTCTCTCTATCTCAATCACACACTCCCTCTCTCTCTCTGTCTCAATGACACACTCCCCTCTCTCTCTGTCTCTATCACACACTCCCCCTCTCTCTCTGTCTCAATCACACACTCCCTCTGTCTCTCTGTCTCTATCACACACTCCCCTCTCTCTCTGTCTCAATCACACACTCCCCCCCTCTCTCTGTCTCAATCACACACTCCCTCTGTCTCTCTGTCTCAATCACACACTCCCTCTGTCTCTCTGTCTCAATCACACACTCCCTCTCTCTCTGTCTCTGTCACACACTCCCTCTGTCTCTCTGTCTCAATCACACACTCCCCCCCCTCTCTGTCTCAATCACACACTCCCTCTGTCTCTCTGTCTCTATCACACACTCCCTCTGTCTCTCTCTGTCTCAATCACACACTCCCTCTCTCTCTCTGTCTCTATCACACACTCCCTCTCTCTCTCTATCTCAATCACACACTCCCTCTCTCTCTCTGTCTCTATCACACACTCCCCTCTCTCTCTGTCTCAATCACACACTCCCTCTCTCTCTCTATCTCAATCACACACTCCCCCTCTCTCTCTGTCTCTATCACACACTCCCTCTGTCTCTCTGTCTCTATCACACACTCCCCCCTCTCTCTGTCTCAATCACACACTCCCTCTCTCTCTCTGTCTCTATCACACACTCCCCTCTCTCTCTGTCTCAATCACACACTCCCTCTCTCTCTCTATCTCAATCACACACTCCCTCTCTCTCTCTGTCTCTATCACACACTCCCTCTCTCTCTGTCTCAATCACACACTCCCTCTCTCTCTGTCTCAATCACACACTCCCTTCTCTCTCTGCCTCTATCACACACTTCCCTCTCTCTCTATCTCAATCACACACTCACTCCTCTCTCTGTCTCAATCACACACTCCCTCTCTCTCTCTGTCTCTATCACACACTCCCTCTCTCTCTGTCTCAATCACACACTCCCTTCTCTCTCTGTCTCTGTCACACACTCCTCTCTCTCTCTGTCTCTATCACACACTCCCCTCTCTCTCTGTCTCAATCACACACTCCCTCTGTCTCTCTGTCTCTATCACACACTCCCTCCTCTCTCTGTCTCAATCACACACTCCCTCTCTCTCTCTGTCTCTATCACACACTCCCTCTCTCTCTGTCTCAATCACACACTCCCTTCTCTGTCTGTCTCTGTCACACACTCCTCTCTCTCTCTGTCTCTATCACACACTCCCCTCTCTCTCTGTCTCAATCACACACTCCCTCTGTCTCTCTGTCTCTATCACACACTCCCCCCTCTCTCTGTCTCAATCACACGCTCCCTCTCTCTCTCTGTCTCTATCACACACTCCCCTCTCTCTCTGTCTCAATCACACACTCCCTCTCTCTCTCTATCTCAATCACACACTCCCTCTCTCTCTCTGTCTCTATCACACACTCCCTCTCTCTCTGTCTCAATCACACACTCCCTCCCTCTCTCTCTGTCTCTATCACACACTCCTCTCTCTCTCTGTCTCTATCACACACTCCCCTCTCTCTCTGTCTCAATCACACACTCCCTCTGTCTCTCTGTCTCTATCACACACTCCCTCGGTCTCTCTGTCTCTATCACACACTCCCTCTGTCTCTCTCTGTCTCTGTCACACACTCCTCTCTCTCTCTATCTCAATCACACACTCCCTCGGTCTCTCTGTCTCAATCACACACTCCCTTCTCTCTCTGTCTCAATCACACACTCCCTCTGTCTCTCTGTCTCAATCACACACTCCCTCTGTCTCTCTGTCTCAATCACACACTCCCTTCTCTCTCTGTCTCAATCACACACTCCCCCTCTCTCTCTGTCTCAATCACACACTCCCCCTCTCTCTCTGTCTCAATCACACACTCCCTCTGTCTCTCTGTCTCAATCACACACTCCCCCCCCTCTCTCTGTCTCAATCACACACTCCCTCTGTCTCTCTGTCTCTATCACACACTCCCTCTGTCTCTCTCTGTCTCAATCACACACTCCCTCTCTCTCTCTGTCTCTATCACACACTCCCTCTCTCTCTCTATCTCAATCACACACTCCCTCTCTCTCTCTGTCTCTATCACACACTCCCCTCTCTCTCTGTCTCAATCACACACTCCCTCTCTCTCTCTATCTCAATCACACACTCCCCCTCTCTCTCTGTCTCTATCACACACTCCCTCTGTCTCTCTGTCTCTATCACACACTGCCCCCTCTCTCTGTCTCAATCACACACTCCCTCTCTCTCTCTGTCTCTATCACACACTCCCCTCTCTCTCTGTCTCAATCACACACTCCCTCTCTCTCTCTATCTCAATCACACACTCCCTCTCTCTCTCTGTCGCTATCACACACTCCCTCTCTCTCTGTCTCAATCACACACTCCCTCTCTCTCTGTCTCAATCACACACTCCCTTCTCTCTGTCTCTGTCACACACTCCTCTCTCTCTCTGTCTCTATCACACACTCCCCTCTCTCTCTGTCTCAATGACACACTCCCTCTGTCTCTCTGTCTCTATCACACACTCCCTCCTCTCTCTGTCTCAATCACACACTCCCTCTCTCTCTCTGTCTCTATCACACACTCCCCTCTCTCTCTGTCTCAATCACACACTCCCTCTCTCTCTGTCTCTATCACACACTCCCTTCTCTCTCTGTCTCTGTCACACACTCCTCTCTCTCTCTGTCTCTATCACACACTCCCCTCTCTCTCTGTCTCAATCACACACTCCCTCTGTCTCTCTGTCTCTATCACACACTCCCCCCTCTCTCTGTCTCAATCACACGCTCCCTCTCTCTCTCTGTCTCTATCACACACTCCCCTCTCTCTCTGTCTCAATCACACACTCCCTCTCTCTCTCTGTCTCAATCACACACTCCCTCTGTCTCTCTGTCTCTATCACACACTCCCTCGGTCTCTCTGTCTATCACACACTCCCTCTGTCTCTCTCTGTCTCTGTCACACACTCCTCTCTCTCTCTATCTCAATCACACACTCCCTCGGTCTCTCTGTCTCAATCACACACTCCCTTCTCTCTCTGTCTCAATCACACACTCCCCCTCTCTCTCTGTCTCAATCACACACTCCCTCTGTCTCTCTGTCTCAATCACACACTCCCCCCCCTCTCTCTGTCTCAATCACACACTCCCTCTGTCTCTCTCTGTCTCAATCACACACTCCCCCCCTCTCTCTGTCTCAATCACACACTCCCTTCTCTCTCTGTCTCAATCACACACTCCCCCTCTCTCTCTGTCTCAATCACACACTCCCTCTGTCTCTCTGTCTCAATCACACACTCCCTTCTCTCTCTGTCTCTGTCACACACTCCCCTCTCTCTCTGTCTCTTTCACACACTCCCTCGGTCTCTCTGTCTCAATCACACACTCCCCCCTCTCTCTGTCTCTAGCACACACTCCCCCTCTCTCTCGGTCTCTGTCACACACTCCCTCTCTCTCTGTCTCTATTACGCACTCCCTCTGTCTCTCTGTCTCAGTCACACACTCCCTCTGTCTCTCTGTCTCAATCACACACTCCCTCTGTCTCTCTGTCTCAATCACACACTCCCCCTCTCTCTCTGTCTCAATCACACACTCCCTCTGTCTCTCTGTCTTTATCACACACTCCCTCTCTCTCTCTCTGTCTCAATCACACATTCCCTCTCTCTCTGTCTCAATCACACACTCCCCTCTCTCTCTGTCTCAATCACACACTCCCTCTGTCTCTCTGTCTCTATCACACACTCCCCTCTCTCTCTGTCTCTATCACACACTCCCTCTCTCTCTCTCTGTCTCAATCACACACTCCCTCTGTCTCTCTGTCTCAATCACACACTCCCCTCTCTCTCTGTCTCTATCACACACTCCCTCTCTCTCTCTGTCTCAATCACACATTCCCTCTCTCTCTGTCTCAATCACACACTCCCTCTGTCTCTCTGTCTCAATCACACACTCCCTCTCTCTCTCTCTGTCTCAATCACACATTCCCTCTCTCTCTGTCACAATCACACACTCCCTCTGTCTCTCTGTCTCAATCACACACTCCCTCTCTCTCTCTCTGTCTCAATCACGCATTCCCTCTCTCTCTGTCTCAATCACACACTCCCTCTGTCTCTCTGTCTCTATCACACATTTCTCCTCTCTCTGTCTCAATCACACACTCCCTCTCTCTCTGTCTCTGTCACACACTCCCTCTGTCTCTGTCTCTGTCACACACTCCCTCTCTCTCTCTCTGTCTCTGTCACACACTCCTCTCTCTCTCTATCTCAATCACACACTCCCTCGGTCTCTCTGTCTCAATCACACACTCCCTCTCTCTCTGTCTCTATCACATACTCCCTCTGTCTCTCTGTCTCTATCACACATTTCTCCTCTCTCTGTCTCAATCACACACTCCCTCCCTCTCTCTCTGTCTCAATCACACACTCCCTCTCTCTCTCTGTCTCAATCACACACTCCCTCCCTCTCTCTCTGTCTCAATCACACACTCCCTCTGTCTCTCTGTCTCTATCACACACTCCCTCTCTCTCTCTCTGTCTCTGTCACACACTCCTCTCTCTCTCTATCTCAATCACACACTCACTCGGTCTCTCTGTCTCAATCACACACTCCCTCTCTCTCTGTCTCTATCACATACTCCCTCTGCTTCTCTGTCTCTATCACACACTCCCCTCTCTCTCTGTCTCTATCACACACTCCCCTCTCTCTCTGTCTCAATCACACACTCCCCTCTCTCTCTGTCTCTATCACACACTCCCTCTCTCTCTCTCTGTCTCAATCACACATTCCCTCTCACTCTGTCTCAATCACACACTCCCTCTCTCTCTCTGTCTCAATCACACACTCCCTCTCTCTCTGTCTCTATCACACACTCCCCCTCTCTCTCTGTCTAAATCACACACTCCCTCTGTCTCTCTGTCTCTATCACACACTCCCTCTGTCTCTCTGTCTCAATCACACACTCCCTCTGTCTCTCTGTCTCAATCACACACTCCCCTCTCTCTCTGTCTCTGTCACACACTCCCTCTGTCTCTCTGTCTCAATCACACACTCCCCCCCTCTCTCTGTCTCAATCACACACTCCCTCTGTCTCTCTGTCTCAATCACACACTCCCTCTGTCTCTCTGTCTCAATCACACACTCCCTCTCTCTCTGTCTCTGTCACACACTCCCCTCTCTCTCTGTCTCTGTCACACACTCCCCCTCTCTCTCTGTCTCAATCACACACTCCCTCTGTCTCTCTGTCTCTGTCACACACTCCCTCTGTCTCTCTGTCTCAATCACACACTCCCCCCCTCTCTCTGTCTCAATCACACACTCCCTCTGTCTCTCTGTCTCAATCACACACTCCCCTCTCTCTCTGTCTCTATCACACACTCCCTCTGTCTCTCTGTCTCAATCACACACTCCCCCCCTCTCTCTGTCTCAATCACACACTCCCTCTGTCTCTCTGTCTCTATCACACACCCCCCCCCTCTCTGTCTCAATCACACACTCCCTCTGTCTCTCTGTCTCTATCACACACTCCCTCTGTCTCTCTCTGTCTCAATCACACACTCCCTCTCTCTCTCTGTCTCTATCACACACTCCCTCTCTCTCTCTATCTCAATCACACACTCCCTCTCTCTCTCTGTCTCTATCACACACTCCCCTCTCTCTCTGTCTCAATCACACACTCCCTCTCTCTCTCTATCTCAATCACACACTCCCCCTCTCTCTCTGTCTCTATCACACACTCCCTCTGTCTCTCTGTCTCTATCACACACTCCCCCTCTCTCTCTCTGTCTCAATGACACACTCCCTCTGTCTCTCTGTCTCTATCACACACTCCCTCCTCTCTCTGTCTCAATCACACACTCCCTCTCTCTCTCTGTCTCTATCACACACTCCCTCTCTCTCTGTCTCAATCACACACTCCCTTCTCTCTCTGTCTCTGTCACACACTCCTCTCTCTCTCTGTCTCTATCACACACTCCCCTCTCTCTCTGTCTCAATCACACACTCCCTCTGTCTCTCTGTCTCTATCACACACTCCCCCCTCTCTCTGTCTCAATCACACGCTCCCTCTCTCTCTCTGTCTCTATCACACACTCCCCTCTCTCTCTGTCTCAATCACACACTCCCTCTCTCTCTCTATCTCAATCACACACTCCCTCTCTCTCTCTGTCTCTATCACACACTCCCTCTCTCTCTGTCTCAATCACACACTCCCTTCTCTCTCTGTCTCTGTCACACACTCCCTCTGTCTCTCTGTCTCAATCACACACTCCCTCTGTCTCTCTGTCTCAATCACACACTCCCTCTGTCTCTCTGTCTCTATCACACACTCCCTCCCTCTCTCTCTGTCTCTATCACACACTCCTCTCTCTCTCTGTCTCTATCACACACTCCCCTCTCTCTCTGTCTCAATCACACACTCCCTCTGTCTCTCTGTCTCTATCACACACTCCCTCGGTCTCTCTGTCTATCACACACTCCCTCTGTCTCTCTCTGTCTCTGTCACACACTCCTCTCTCTCTCTATCTCAATCACACACTCCCTCGGTCTCTCTGTCTCAATCACACACTCCCTTCTCTCTCTGTCTCAATCACACACTCCCCCTCTCTCTCTGTCTCAATCACACACTCCCTCTGTCTCTCTGTCTCAATCACACACTCCCCCCCCTCTCTCTGTCTCAATCACACACTCCCTCTGTCTCTCTCTGTCTCAATCACACACTCCCCCCCTCTCTCTGTCTCAATCACACACTCCCTTCTCTCTCTGTCTCAATCACACACTCCCCCTCTCTCTCTGTCTCAATCACACACTCCCTCTGTCTCTCTGTCTCAATCACACACTCCCTTCTCTCTCTGTCTCTGTCACACACTCCCCTCTCTCTCTGTCTCTATCACACACTCCCTCGGTCTCTCTGTCTCAATCACACACTCCCCCCTCTCTCTGTCTCTAGCACACACTCCCCCTCTCTCTCGGTCTCTGTCACACACTCCCTCTCTCTCTGTCTCTATTACGCACTCCCTCTGTCTCTCTGTCTCAGTCACACACTCCCTCTGTCTCTCTGTCTCAATCACACACTCCCTCTGTCTCTCTGTCTCTATCACACACTCCCTCTCTCTCTGTCTCAATCACACACTCCCCTCTCTCTCTGTCTCAATCACACACTCCCCTCTCTCTCTGTCTCTATCACACACTCCCCTCTCTCTCTGTCTCTATCACACACTCCCCCTCTCTCTCTGTCTCTGTCACACACTCCCTCTGTCTCTCTGTCTCAATCACACACTCCCTCTCTCTCTGTCTCTGTCACACATTCCCTCTGTCTCTCTGTCTCTATCACACACTCCCTCTGTCTCTCTGTCTCAATCACACACTCCTCTCTCTCTCTGTCTCTATCACACACTCCCCTCTCTCTCTGTCTCTATCACACACTCCCTCTGTCTCTCTGTCTCAATCACACACTCCCCCTCTCTCTCTGTCTCAATCACACACTCCCTCTGTCTCTCTGTCTCAATCACACACTCCCCCCCTCTCTGTCTCAATCACACACTCCCTCTGTCTCTCTGTCTCTATCACACACTCCCTCTGTCTCTCTCTGTCTCAATCACACACTCCCTCTCTCTCTCTGTCTCTATCACACACTCCCTCTCTCTCTCTATCTCAATCACACACTCCCTCTCTCTCTCTGTCTCAATGACACACTCCCCTCTCTCTCTGTCTCTATCACACACTCCCCCTCTCTCTCTGTCTCAATCACACACTCCCTCTGTCTCTCTGTCTCTATCACACACTCCCCTCTCTCTCTGTCTCAATCACACACTCCCCCCCTCTCTCTGTCTCAATCACACACTCCCTCTGTCTCTCTGTCTCAATCACACACTCCCTCTGTCTCTCTGTCTCAATCACACACTCCCTCTCTCTCTGTCTCTGTCACACACTCCCTCTGTCTCTCTGTCTCAATCACACACTCCCCCCCTCTCTGTCTCAATCACACACTCCCTCTGTCTCTCTGTCTCTATCACACACTCCCTCTGTCTCTCTCTGTCTCAATCACACACTCCCTCTCTCTCTCTGTCTCTATCACACACTCCCTCTCTCTCTCTATCTCAATCACACACTCCCTCTCTCTCTCTGTCTCTATCACACACTCCCCTCTCTCTCTGTCTCAATCACACACTCCCTCTCTCTCTCTATCTCAATCACACACTCCCCTCTCTCTCTGTCTCTATCACACACTCCCTCTGTCTCTCTGTCTCTATCACACACTCCCCCCTCTCTCTGTCTCAATCACACACTCCCTCTCTCTCTCTGTCTCTATCACACACTCCCCTCTCTCTCTGTCTCAATCACACACTCCCTCTCTCTCTCTATCTCAATCACACACTCCCTCTCTCTCTCTGTCTCTATCACACACTCCCTCTCTCTCTGTCTCAATCACACACTCCCTCTCTCTCTGTCTCAATCACACACTCCCTTCTCTCTCTGCCTCTATCACACACTTCCCTCTCTCTCTATCTCAATCACACACTCACTCCTCTCTCTGTCTCAATCACACACTCCCTCTCTCTCTCTGTCTCTATCACACACTCCCTCTCTCTCTGTCTCAATCACACACTCCCTTCTCTCTCTGTCTCTGTCACACACTCCTCTCTCTCTCTGTCTCTATCACACACTCCCCTCTCTCTCTGTCTCAATCACACACTCCCTCTGTCTCTCTGTCTCTATCACACACTCCCTCCTCTCTCTGTCTCAATCACACACTCCCTCTCTCTCTCTGTCTCTATCACACACTCCCTCTCTCTCTGTCTCAATCACACACTCCCTTCTCTGTCTGTCTCTGTCACACACTCCTCTCTCTCTCTGTCTCTATCACACACTCCCCTCTCTCTCTGTCTCAATCACACACTCCCTCTGTCTCTCTGTCTCTATCACACACTCCCCCCTCTCTCTGTCTCAATCACACGCTCCCTCTCTCTCTCTGTCTCTATCACACACTCCCCTCTCTCTCTGTCTCAATCACACACTCCCTCTCTCTCTCTATCTCAATCACACACTCCCTCTCTCTCTCTGTCTCTATCACACACTCCCTCTCTCTCTGTCTCAATCACACACTCCCTCCCTCTCTCTCTGTCTCTATCACACACTCCTCTCTCTCTCTGTCTCTATCACACACTCCCCTCTCTCTCTGTCTCAATCACACACTCCCTCTGTCTCTCTGTCTCTATCACACACTCCCTCGGTCTCTCTGTCTCTATCACACACTCCCTCTGTCTCTCTCTGTCTCTGTCACACACTCCTCTCTCTCTCTATCTCAATCACACACTCCCTCGGTCTCTCTGTCTCAATCACACACTCCCTTCTCTCTCTGTCTCAATCACACACTCCCTCTGTCTCTCTGTCTCAATCACACACTCCCTCTGTCTCTCTGTCTCAATCACACACTCCCTTCTCTCTCTGTCTCAATCACACACTCCCCCTCTCTCTCTGTCTCAATCACACACTCCCCCTCTCTCTCTGTCTCAATCACACACTCCCTCTGTCTCTCTGTCTCAATCACACACTCCCCCCCCTCTCTCTGTCTCAATCACACACTCCCTCTGTCTCTCTGTCTCAATCACACACTCCCCCCCTCTCTCTGTCTCTAGCACACACTCCCCCTCTCTCTCGGTCTCTGTCACACACTCCCTCTCTCTCTGTCTCTATTACGCACTCCCTCTGTCTCTCTGTCTCAATCACACACTCCCTCTGTCTCTCTGTCTCAATCACACACTCCCTCTGTCTCTCTGTCTCTATCACACACTCCCTCTCTCTCTGTCTCAATCACACACTCCCCTCTCTCTCTGTCTCAATCACACACTCCCCTCTCTCTCTGTCTCTATCACACACTCCCCCTCTCTCTCTGTCTCAATCACACACTCCCTCTGTCTCTCTGTCTCTATCACACACTCCCTCTCTCTCTGTCTCAATCACACACTCCCCTCTCTCTCTGTCTCTATCACACACTCCCCCTCTCTCTCTGTCTCTGTCACACACTCCCTCTGTCTCTCTGTCTCAATCACACACTCCCTCTCTCTCTGTCTCTGTCACACATTCCCTCTGTCTCTCTGTCTCTATCACACACTCCCCTCTCTCTCTGTCTCAATCACACACTCCCCCTCTCTCTGTCTCAATCACACACTCCCCTCTCTCTCTGTCTCAATCACACACTCCCTCTGTCTCTCTGTCTCTATCACACACTCCCTCTGTCTCTCTGTCTCAATCACACACTCCCCTCTCTCTCTGTCTCTATCACACACTCCCCTCTCTCTCTGTCTCTATCACACACTCCCTCTGTCTCTCTGTCTCAATCACACACTCCCCCTCTCTCTCTGTCTCAATCACACACTCCCTCTGTCTCTCTGTCTCTATCACACACTCCCTCTCTCTCTCTCTCTCTCAATCACACATTCCCTCTCTCTCTCTCTCAATCACACATTCCCTCTCTCTCTGTCTCAATCACACACTCCCCTCTCTCTCTGTCTCAATCACACACTCCCTCTGTCTCTCTGTCTCTATCACACACTCCCCTCTCTCTCTGTCTCAATCACACACTCCCCCCCTCTCTCTGTCTCAATCACACACTCCCTCTGTCTCTCTGTCTCAATCACACACTCCCTCTCTCTCTGTCTCTGTCACACACTCCCTCTGTCTCTCTGTCTCAATCACACACTCCCCCCCTCTCTGTCTCAATCACACACTCCCTCTGTCTCTCTGTCTCTATCACACACTCCCTCTGTCTCTCTCTGTCTCAATCACACACTCCCTCTCTCTCTCTGTCTCTATCACACACTCCCTCTCTCTCTCTGTCTCTATCACACACTCCCTCTCTCTCTCTGTCTCTATCACACACTCCCCTCTCTCTCTGTCTCAATCACACACTCCCTCTCTCTCTCTATCTCAATCACACACTCCCCCTCTCTCTCTGTCTCTATCACACACTCCCTCTGTCTCTCTGTCTCTATCACACACTCCCCCCTCTCTCTGTCTCAATCACACACTCCCTCTCTCTCTCTGTCTCTATCACACACTCCCCTCTCTCTCTGTCTCAATCACACACTCCCTCTCTCTCTCTATCTCAATCACACACTCCCTCTCTCTCTCTGTCTCTATCACACACTCCCTCTCTCTCTGTCTCAATCACACACTCCCTCTCTCTCTGTCTCAATCACACACTCCCTTCTCTCTCTGTCTCTGTCACACACTCCTCTCTCTCTCTGTCTCTATCACACACTTCCCTCTCTCTCTATCTCAATCACACACTCCCTCCTCTCTCTGTCTCAATCACACACTCCCTCTCTCTCTCTGTCTCTATCACACACTCCCTCTCTCTCTGTCTCAATCACACACTGCCTTCTCTCTCTGTCTCTGTCACACACTCCTCTCTCTCTCTGTCTCTATCACACACTCCCCTCTCTCTCTGTCTCAATCACACACTCCCTCTGTCTCTCTGTCTCTATCACACACTCCCTCCTCTCTCTGTCTCAATCACACACTCCCTCTCTCTCTCTGTCTCTATCACACACTCCCTCTCTCTCTGTCTCAATCACACACTCCCTTCTCTCTCTGTCTCTGTCACACACTCCTCTCTCTCTCTGTCTCTATCACACACTCCCTCTCTCTCTCAATCTCAATCACACACTCCCTCTCTCTCTCTGTCTCTATCACACACTCCCTCTCTCTCTGTCTCAATCACACACTCCCTTCTCTCTCTGTCTCTGTCACACACTCCCTCTGTCTCTCTGTCTCAATCACACACTCCCTCTGTCTCTCTGTCTCAATCACACTCTCCCTCTGTCTCTCTGTCTCTATCACACACTCCCTCCCTCTCTCTCTGTCTCTATCACACACTCCTCTCTCTCTCTGTCTCTATCACACACTCCCCTCTCTCTCTGTCTCAATCACACACTCCCTCTGTCTCTCTGTCTCTATCACACACTCCCTCGGTCTCTCTGTCTCTATCACACACTCCCTCTGTCTCTCTCTGTCTCTGTCACACACTCCTCTCTCTCTCTATCTCAATCATACACTCCCTCGGTCTCTCTGTCTCAATCACACACTCCCTTCTCTCTCTGTCTCAATCACACACTCCCTCTGTCTCTCTGTCTCAATCACACACTCCCTCTGTCTCTCTGTCTCAATCACACACTCCCTTCTCTCTCTGTCTCAATCACACACTCCCCCTCTCTCTCTGTCTCAATCACACACTCCCTCTGTCTCTCTGTCTCAATCACACACTCCCCCCCCTCTCTCTGTCTCAATCACACACTCCCTCTGTCTCTCTGTCTCAATCACACACTCCCCCCCTCTCTCTGTCTCAATCACACACTCCCTTCTCTCTCTGTCTCAATCACACACTCCCCCTCTCTCTCTGTCTCAATCACACACTCCCTCTGTCTCTCTGTCTCTATCACACACTTCCTTCTCTCTCTGTCCCTGTCACACACTCCCCTCTCTCTCTGTCTCTATCACACACTCCCTCGGTCTCTCTGTCTCAATCACACACTCCCCCCTCTCTCTGTCTCTAGCACACACTCCCCCTCTCTCTCGGTCTCTGTCACACACTCCCTCTCTCTCTGTCTCTATTACGCACTCCCTCTGTCTCTCTGTCTCAATCACACACTCCCTCTGTCTCTCTGTCTCAATCACACACTCCCTCTGTCTCTCTGTCTCTATCACACACTCCCTCTCTCTCTGTCTCAATCACACACTCCCCTCTCTCTCTGTCTCAATCACACACTCCCCTCTCTCTCTGTCTCTATCACAAACTCCCCCTCTCTCTCTGTCTCAATCACACACTCCCTCTGTCTCTCTGTCTCTATCACACACTCCCTCTCTCTCTGTCTCAATCACACACTCCCCCCTCTCTCTGTCTCTATCACACACTCCCCTCTCTCTCTGTCTCTATCACACACTCCCCCTCTCTCTCTGTCTCAATCACACACTCCCTCTGTCTCTCTGTCTCTATCACACACTCCCTCTCTCTCTGTCTCAATCACACACTCCCCTCTCTCTCTGTCTCTATCACACACTCCCCTCTCTCTCTGTCTCTATCACACACTCCCCCTCTCTCTCTGTCTCAATC
Organism: Chiloscyllium punctatum; assembly: GCF_047496795.1. Taxonomy (NCBI): domain Eukaryota; kingdom Metazoa; phylum Chordata; class Chondrichthyes; order Orectolobiformes; family Hemiscylliidae; genus Chiloscyllium; species Chiloscyllium punctatum. The sequence goes on from NW_027310262.1 coordinate 76,668, forward strand.
ACACACTCCCTCTGTCTCTCTGTCTCTATCACACACTCCCTCTCTCTCTGTCTCAATCACACACTCCCCTCTCTCTCTGTCTCTATCACACACTCCCCTCTCTCTCTGTCTCAATCACACACTCCCTCTGTCTCTCTGTCTCTGTCACACACTCCCTCTGTCTCTCTGTCTCAATCACACACTCCCTCTCTCTCTGTCTCTGTCACACATTCCCTCTGTCTCTCTGTCTCTATCACACACTCCCCTCTCTCTCTGTCTCAATCACACACTCCCCCTCTCTCTCTGTCTCAATCACACACTCCCCTCTCTCTCTGTCTCTATCACACACTCCCTCTGTCTCTCTGTCTCTATCACACACTCCCTCTGTCTCTCTGTCTCAATCACACACTCCCCTCTCTCTCTGTCTCTATCACACACTCCCCTCTCTCTCTGTCTCTATCACACACTCCCTCTGTCTCTCTGTCTCAATCACACACTCCCCCTCTCTATCTGTCTCAATCACACACTCCCTCTGTCTCTCTGTCTCTATCACACACTCCCTCTCTCTCTCTCTCTCTCTCAATCACACATTCCCTCTCTCTCTGTCTCAATCACACACTCCCCTCTCTCTCTGTCTCAATCACACACTCCCTCTGTCTCTCTGTCTCTATCACACACTCCCTCTCTCTCTCTCTGTCTCAATCACACATTCCCTCTCTCTCTGTCTCAATCACACACTCCCCTCTCTCTCTGTCTCTATCACACACTCCCCCTCTCTCTCTGTCTCAATCACACACTCCCTCTGTCTCTCTGTCTCTATCACACACTCCCCTCTCTCTCTGTCTCTATCACACACTCCCTCTCTCTCTCTCTGTCTCAATCACACACTCCCTCTGTCTCTCTGTCTCAATCACACACTCCCCTCTCTCTCTGTCTCTATCACACACTCCCTCTCTCTCTCTGTCTCAATCACACATTCCCTCTCTCTCTGTCTCAATCACACACTCCCTCTGTCTCTCTGTCTCAATCACACACTCCCTCTGTCTCTCTGTCTCAATCACACACTCCCTCTCTCTCTCTCTCTGTCTCAATCACACATTCCCTCTCTCTCTGTCTCAATCACACACTCCCTCTGTCTCTCTGTCTCAATCACACACTCCCTCTCTCTCTCTCTGTCTCAATCACACATTCCCTCTCTCTCTGTCTCAATCACACACTCCCCCTCTCTCTGTCTCAATCACACACTCCCCTCTCTCTCTGTCTCAATCACACACTCCCTTCTCTCTCTGTCTCTATCACACACTCCCCTCTCTCTCTGTCTCAATCACACACTCCCTCTCTCTCTGTCTCTGTCACACACTCCCTCTGTCTCTGTCTCTGTCACACACTCCCTCTCTCTCTCTCTGTCTCTGTCACACACTCCTCTCTCTCTCTATCTCAATCACACACTCCCTCGGTCTCTCTGTCTCAATCACACACTCCCTTCTCTCTCTGTCTCAATCACACACTCCCCCGCTCTCTCTGTCTCAATCACACACTCCCTCTGTCTCTCTGTCTCTATCACACATTTCTCCTCTCTCTGTCTCAATCACACACTCCCTCCCTCTCTCTCTGTCTCAATCACACACTCCCTCTCTCTCTCTGTCTCAATCACACACTCCCTCCCTCTCTCTCTGTCTCAATCACACACTCCCCCCGCCTCTCTGTCTCAATCACACACTCCCTCGGTCTCTCTGTCTCAATCACACACTCCCTCTGTCTCTCTGTCTCAATCACACACTCCCTCTATCTCTCTCTGTCTCAATCACACATTCCCTCTCTCTCTGTCTCAATCACACACTGCCCCTCTCTCTCTGTCTCAATCACACACTCCCTCTGTCTCTCTGTCTCTATCACACACTCCCTCTGTCTCTCTGTCTCAATCACACACTCCCTCTGTCTCTCTGTCTCAATCACACACTCCCCTCTCTCTCTGTCTCTGTCACACACTCCCTCTGTCTCTCTGTCTCAATCACACACTCCCCCCCTCTCTCTGTCTCAATCACACACTCCCTCTGTCTCTCTGTCTCAATCACACACTCCCTCTCTCTCTGTCTCTGTCACACACTCCCTCTGTCTCTCTGTCTCAATCACACACTCCCCCCCTCTCTGTCTCAATCACACACTCCCCCTCTCTCTCTGTCTCTATCACACACTCCCTCTGTCTCTCTGTCTCTATCACACACTCCCCCCTCTCTCTGTCTCAATCACACACTCCCTCTCTCTCTCTGTCTCTATCACACACTCCCCTCTCTCTCTGTCTCAATCACACACTCCCTCTCTCTCTCTATCTCAATCACACACTCCCTCTCTCTCTCTATCTCAATCACACACTCCCTTCTCTCTCTGTCTCTATCACACACTCCCTCTCTCTCTGTCTCAATCACACACTTCCCTCTCTCTCTGTCTCTATCACACACTCCCTCCTCTCTCTGTCTCAATCACACACTCCCTCTCTCTCTCTGTCTCTATCACACACTCCCTCTCTCTCTGTCTCAATCACACACTCCCTTCTCTCTCTGTCTCTGTCACACACTCCTCTCTCTCTCTGTCTCTATCACACACTCCCCTCTCTCTCTGTCTCAATCACACACTCCCTCTGTCTCTCTGTCTCTATCACACACTCCCCCCTCTCTCTGTCTCAATCACACGCTCCCTCTCTCTCTCTGTCTCTATCACACACTCCCCTCTCTCTCTGTCTCAATCACACACTCCCTCTCTCTCTCTATCTCAATCACACACTCCCTCTCTCTCTCTGTCTCTATCACACACTCCCTCTCTCTCTGTCTCAATCACACACTCCCTTCTCTCTCTGTCTCTGTCACACACTCCCTCTGTCTCTCTGTCTCAATCACACACTCCCTCTGTCTCTCTGTCTCAATCACACACTCCCTCTGTCTCTCTGTCTCTATCACACACTCCCTCCCTCTCTCTCTGTCTCTATCACACACTCCTCTCTCTCTCTGTCTCTATCACACACTCCCCTCTCTCTCAGTCTCAATCACACACTCCCTCTGTCTCTCTGTCTCTATCACACACTCCCTCGGTCTCTCTGTCTCTATCACACACTCCCTCTGTCTCTCTCTGTCTCTGTCACACACTCCTCTCTCTCTCTATCTCAATCACACACTCCCTCGGTCTCTCTGTCTCAATCACACACTCCCTTCTCTCTCTGTCTCAATCACACACTCCCTCTGTCTCTCTGTCTCAATCACACACTCCCTCTGTCTCTCTGTCTCAATCACACACTCCCCCTCTCTCTCTGTCTCAATCACACACTCCCTCTGTCTCTCTGTCTCAATCACACACTCCCCTCTCTCTCTGTCTCTATCACACACTCCCTTGGTCTCTCTGTCTCAATCACACACTCCCCCCTCTCTCTGTCTCTAGCACACACTCCCCCTCTCTCTCGGTCTCTGTCACACACTCCCTCTCTCTCTGTCTCTATTACGCACTCCCTCTGTCTCTCTGTCTCAATCACACACTCCCTCTGTCTCTCTGTCTCAATCACACACTCCCTCTGTCTCTCTGTCTCTATCACACACTCCCTCTCTCTCTGTCTCAATCACACACTCCCCTCTCTCTCTGTCTCAATCACACACTCCCCTCTCTCTCTGTCTCTATCACACACTCCCCCTCTCTCTCTGTCTCAATCACACACTCCCTCTGTCTCTCTGTCTCTATCACACACTCCCTCTCTCTCTGTCTCAATCACACACTCCCCCCTCTCTCTGTCTCTATCACACACTCCCCTCTCTCTCTGTCTCTATCACACACTCCCCCTCTCTCTCTGTCTCAATCACACACTCCCTCTGTCTCTCTGTCTCTATCACACACTCCCTCTCTCTCTGTCTCAATCACACACTCCCCTCTCTCTCTGTCTCTATCACACACTCCCCCTCTCTCTCTGTCTCTGTCACACACTCCCTCTGTCTCTCTGTCTCAATCACACACTCCCTCTCTCTCTGTCTCTGTCACCCATTCCCTCTGTCTCTCTGTCTCTATCACACACTCCCCTCTCTCTCTGTCTCAATCACACACTCCCCCTCTCTCTCTGTCTCAATCACACACTCCCCTCTCTCTCTGTCTCAATCACACACTCCCTCTGTCTCTCTGTCTCTATCACACACTCCCTCTCTCTCTCTGTCTCAATCACACACTCCCCTCTCTCTCTGTCTCTATCACACACTCCCCTCTCTCTCTGTCTCTATCACACACTCCCTCTGTCTCTCTGTCTCAATCACACACTCCCCCTCTCTCTCTGTCTCAATCACACACTCCCTCTGTCTCTCTGTCTCTATCACACACTCCCTCTCTCTCTCTCTGTCTCAATCACACATTCCCTCTCTCTCTGTCTCAATCACACACTCCCCTCTCTCTCTGTCTCAATCACACACTCCCTCTGTCTCTCTGTCTCTATCACACACTCCCTCTCTCTCTCTCTGTCTCAATCACACATTCCCTCTCTCTCTGTCTCAATCACACACTCCCCTCTCTCTCTGTCTCTATCACACACTCCCCCTCTCTCTCTGTCTCAATCACACACTCCCTCTGTCTCTCTGTCTCTATCACACACTCCCCTCTCTCTCTGTCTCTATCACACACTCCCTCTCTCTCTCTCTGTCTCAATCACACACTCCCTCTGTCTCTCTGTCTCAATCACACACTCCCCTCTCTCTCTGTCTCTATCACACACTCCCTCTCTCTCTCTGTCTCAATCACACATTCCCTCTCTCTCTGTCTCAATCACACACTCCCTCTGTCTCTCTGTCTCAATCACACACTCCCTCTCTCTCTCTCTGTCTCAATCACACATTCCCTCTCTCTCTGTCTCAATCACACACTCCCTCTGTCTCTCTGTCTCAATCACACACTCCCTCTCTCTCTCTCTGTCTCAATCACACATTCCCTCTCTCTCTGTCTCAATCACACACTCCCTCTGTCTCTCTGTCTCAATCACACACTCCCCTCTCTCTCTGTCTCAATCACACACTCCCCTCTCTCTCTGTCTCAATCACACACTCCCTCTCTCTCTGTCTCTGTCACACACTCCCTCTGTCTCTGTCTCTGTCACACACTCCCTCTCTCTCTCTCTGTCTCTGTAACACACTCCTCTCTCTCTATCTCAATCACACACTCCCTCGGTCTCTCTGTCTCAATCACACACTCCCTTCTCTCTCTGTCTCAATCACACACTCCCCCTCTCTCTCTGTCTCAATCACACACTCCCTCTGTCTCTCTGTCTCTATCACACATTTCTCCTCTCTCTGTCTCAATCACACACTCCCTCCCTCTCTCTCTGTCTCAATCACACACTCCCTCTCTCTCTCTGTCTCAATCACACACTCCCTCCCTCTCTCTCTGTCTCAATCACACACTCCCCCCCCCTCTCTGTCTCAATCACACACTCCCTCTCTCTCTGTCTCAATCACACACTCCCTCCCTCTCTCTCTGTCTCAATCACACACTCCCCCGCCCTCTCTGTCTCAATCACACACTCCCTCGGTCTCTCTGTCTCAATCACACACTCCCTCTGTCTCTCTGTCTCAATCACACACTCCCTCTCTCTCTCTCTGTCTCAATCACACATTCCCTCTCTCTCTGTCTCAATCACACACTCCCTCTGTCTCTCTGTCTCTATCACACACTCCTCTCTCTCTCTGTCTCTATCACACACTCCCCTCTCTCTCTGTCTCAATCACACACTCCCTCTGTCTCTCTGTCTCTATCACACACTCCCTCGGTCTCTCTGTCTCTATCACACACTCCCTCTGTCTCTCTCTGTCTCTGTCACACACTCCTCTCTCTCTCTATCTCAATCACACACTCCCTCGGTCTCTCTGTCTCAATCACACACTCCCTTCTCTCTCTGTCTCAATCACACACTCCCTCTGTCTCTCTGTCTCAATCACACACTCCCTTCTCTCTCTGTCTCAATCACACACTCCCCCTCTCTCTCTGTCTCAATCACACACTCCCTCTGTCTCTCTGTCTCAATCACACACTCCCCCCCTCTCTCTGTCTCAATCACACACTCCCTCTGTCTCTCTGTCTCAATCACACACTCCCCCCCTCTCTCTGTCTCAATCACACACTCCCCCTCTCTCTCTGTCTCAATCACACACTCCCCCTCTCTCTCTGTCTCAATCACACACTCCCTCTGTCTCTCTGTCTCAATCACACACTCCCTCTCTCTCTGTCTCAATCACACACTCCCCTCTCTCTCTATCTCAATCACACACTCCCCCTCTCTCTCTGTCTCTATCACACACTCCCTCGGTCTCTCTGTCTCAATCACACACTCCCCCCCTCTCTCTCTGTCTCAATCACACACTCCCTCTCTCTCTGTCTCAACCACACACTCCCTCTCTCTCTGTCTCTATCACACACTCCCCCCTTTCTCTGTCTCAATCACACACTCCCTCTGTCTCTCTGTCTCAATCACACACTCCCCTCTCTCTCTGTCTCTATTACACACTCCCTCTCTCTCTGTCTCAATCACACACTCCCTCTCTCTCTCTGTCTCAATCACACACTCACTCTCTCTCTGTCTCTATCACACACTCCCTCTGTCTCTCTCTCTCTATCACACACTCCCCCCTCTCTCTGTCTCTAGCACACACTCCCCCTCTCTCTCGGTCTCTGTCACACACTCCCTCTCTCTCTGTCTCTATTACGCACTCCCTCTGTCTCTCTGTCTCTATCACACACTCCCCCCCTCTCTCTGTCTCAATCACACACTCCCTCTGTCTCTCTGTCTCAATCACACACTCCCTCTCTCTCTGTCTCTATCACACACTCCCTCCCTCTCTCTCTGTCTCTATCACACACTCCCTCCCTCTCTCTCTGTCTCTATCACACACTCCCTCTGTCTCTCTGTCTCAATCACACACTCCCTCTCTCTCTGTCTCTGTCACACATTCCCTCTGTCTCTCTGTCTCTATCACACACTCCCTCTGTCTCTCTGTCTCAATCACACACTCCCCTCTCTTTCTGTCTCTATCACACACTCCCCCTCTTTCTCTGTCTCAATCACACACTCCCCCTCTCTCTCTGTCTCAATCACACACTCCCCCTCTCTCTCTGTCTCAATCACATTCTCCCTCTGTCTCTCTGTCTCTATCACAGACTCCCTCTCTCTCTCTCTCTGTCTCAATCACACATTTCCTCTCTCTCTGTCTCTATCACACACGCCCTCTCTCTCTCTCTGTCTCAATCACACATTCCCTCTCTCTCTGTCTCAATCACACATTCCCCTCTCTCTCTGTCTCTATCACACACTCCCCCTCTCTCTCTGTCTCAATCACACACTCCCTCTGTCTCTCTGTCTCTATCACACACTCCCCTCTCTCTCTGTCTCTATCACACACTCCCTCTCTCTCTCTCTGTCTCAATCACACACTCCCTCTGTCTCTCTGTCTCAATCACACACTCCCCTCTCTCTCTGTCTCTATCACACACTCCCTCTCTCTCTCTGTCTCAATCACACATTCCCTCTCTCTCTGTCTCAATCACACACTCCCTCTGTCTCTCTGTCTCAATCACACACTCCCTCTCTCTCTCTCTGTCTCAATCATACATTCCCTCTCTCTCTGTCTCAATCACACACTCCCTCTGTCTCTCTGTCTCAATCACACACTCCCTCTCTCTCTCTCTGTCTCAATCACGCATTCCCTCTCTCTCTGTCTCAATCACACACTCCCTCTGTCTCTCTGTCTCAATCACACACTCCCCTCTCTCTCTGTCTCAATCACACACTCCCCTCTCTCTCTGTCTCAATCACACACTCCCTCTCTCTCTGTCTCTGTCACACACTCCCTCTGTCTCTGTCTCTGTCACACACTCCCTCTCTCTCTCTCTGTCTCTGTCACACACTCCTCTCTCTCTCTATCTCAATCACACACTCCCTCGGTCTCTCTGTCTCAATCACACACTCCCTCTCTCTCTGTCTCTATCACATACTCCCTCTGTCTCTTTGTCTCTATCACACATTTCTCCTCTCTCGGTCTCAATCACACACTCCCCCTCTCTCTCTGTCTCAATCACACACTCCCTCGGTCTCTCTGTCTCAATCACACACTCCCTCTCTCTCTGTCTCTATCACACACTCCCTCTGTCTCTCTGTCTCTATCACACATTTCTCCTCTCTCTGTCTCAATCACACACTCCCTCCCTCTCTCTCTGTCTCAATCACACACTCCCTCTCTCTCTCTGTCTCAATCACACACTCCCTCCCTCTCTCTCTGTCTCAATCACACACTCCCCCCCCCCTCTCTGTCTCAATCACACACTCCCTCGGTCTCTCTGTCTCAATCACACACTCCCTCTGTCTCTCTGTCTCTATCACACACTCCCCCCCTCTCTCTGTCTCAATCACACACTCCCTTCTCTCTCTGTCTCAATCACACACTCCCCCTCTCTCTCTGTCTCAATCACACACTCCCTCTGTCTCTCTGTCTCAATCACACACTCCCTTCTCTCTCTGTCTCTGTCACACACTCCCCTCTCTCTCTGTCTCTATCACACACTCCCTCGGTCTCTCTGTCTCAATCACACACTCCCCCCTCTCTCTGTCTCTAGCACACACTCCCCCTCTCTCTCGGTCTCTGTCACACACTCCCTCTCTCTCTGTCTCTATTACGCACTCCCTCTGTCTCTCTGTCTCAATCACACACTCCCTCTGTCTCTCTGTCTCAATCACACACTCCCTCTGTCTCTCTGTCTCTATCACACACTCCCTCTCTCTCTGTCTCAATCACACACTCCCCTCTCTCTCTGTCTCAATCACACACTCCCCTCTCTCTCTGTCTCTATCACACACTCCCCCTCTCTCTCTGTCTCAATCACACACTCCCTCTGTCTCTCTGTCTCTATCACACACTCCCTCTCTCTCTGTCTCAATCACACACTCCCCCCTCTCTCTGTCTCTATCACACACTCCCCTCTCTCTCTGTCTCTATCACACACTCCCCCTCTCTCTCTGTCTCAATCACACACTCCCTCTGTCTCTCTGTCTCTATCACACACTCCCTCTCTCTCTGTCTCAATCACACACTCCCCTCTCTCTCTGTCTCTATCACACACTCCCCCTCTCTCTCTGTCTCTGTCACACACTCCCTCTGTCTCTCTGTCTCAATCACACACTCCCTCTCTCTCTGTCTCTGTCACACATTCCCTCTGTCTCTCTGTCTCTATCACACACTCCCCTCTCTCTCTGTCTCAATCACACACTCCCCCTCTCTCTCTGTCTCAATCATACACTCCCCTCTCTCTCTGTCTCAATCACACACTCCCTCTGTCTCTCTGTCTCTATCACACACTCCCTCTGTCTCTCTGTCTCAATCACACACTCCCCTCTCTCTCTGTCTCTATCACACACTCCCCTCTCTCTCTGTCTCTATCACACACTCCCTCTGTCTCTCTGTCTCAATCACACACTCCCCCTCTCTCTCTGTCTCAATCACACACTCCCTCTGTCTCTCTGTCTCTATCACACACTCCCTCTCTCTCTCTCTGTCTCAATCACACATTCCCTCTCTCTCTGTCTCAATCACACACTCCCTCTCTCTCTGTCTCAATCACACACTCCCCTCTCTCTCTGTCTCTATCACACACTCCCCCTCTCTCTCTGTCTCTGTCACACACTCCCTCTGTCTCTCTGTCTCAATCACACACTCCCTCTCTCTCTGTCTCTGTCACCCATTCCCTCTGTCTCTCTGTCTCTATCACACACTCCCCTCTCTCTCTGTCTCAATCACACACTCCCCCTCTCTCTCTGTCTCAATCACACACTCCCCTCTCTCTCTGTCTCTATCACACACTCCCTCTGTCTCTCTGTCTCAATCACACACTCCCCTCTCTCTCTGTCTCTATCACACACTCCCCTCTCTCTCTGTCTCTATCACACACTCCCTCTGTTTCTCTGTCTCAATCACACACTCCCCCTCTCTCTCTGTCTCAATCACACACTCCCTCTGTCTCTCTGTCTCTATCACACACTCCCTCTCTCTCTCTCTGTCTCAATCACACATTCCCTCTCTCTCTGTCTCAATCACACACTCCCCTCTCTCTCTGTCTCAATCACACACTCCCTCTGTCTCTCTGTCTCTATCACACACTCCCTCTCTCTCTCTCTGTCTCAATCACACATTCCCTCTCTCTCTGTCTCAATCACACACTCCCCTCTCTCTCTGTCTCTATCACACACTCCCCCTCTCTCTCTGTCTCAATCACACACTCCCTCTGTCTCTCTGTCTCAATCACACACTCCCCTCTCTCTCTGTCTCTATCACACACTCCCTCTCTCTCTCTGTCTCAATCACACATTCCCTCTCTCTCTGTCTCAATCACACACTCCCTCTGTCTCTCTGTCTCAATCACACACTCCCTCTGTCTCTCTGTCTCAATCACACACTCCCTCTCTCTCTCTCTGTCTCAATCACACATTCCCTCTCTCTCTGTCTCAATCACACACTCCCTCTGTCTCTCTGTCTCAATCACACACTCCCTCTCTCTCTCTCTGTCTCAATCACACATTCCCTCTCTCTCTGTCTCAATCACACACTCCCTCTGTCTCTCTGTCTCAATCACACACTCCCCTCTCTCTCTGTCTCAATCACACACTCCCCTCTCTCTCTGTCTCAATCACACACTCCCTCTCTCTCTGTCTCTGTCACACACTCCCTCTGTCTCTGTCTCTGTCACACACTCCCTCTCTCTCTCTCTGTCTCTGTCACACACTCCTCTCTCTCTCTATCTCAATCACACACTCCCTCGGTCTCTCTGTCTCAATCACACACTCCCTTCTCTCTCTGTCTCAATCACACACTCCCCCTCTCTCTCTGTCTCAATCACACACTCCCTCTGTCTCTCTGTCTCTATCACACATTTCTCCTCTCTCTGTCTCAATCACACACTCCCTCCCTCTCTCTCTGTCTCAATCACACACTCCCTCTCTCTCTCTGTCTCAATCACACACTCCCTCCCTCTCTCTCTGTCTCAATCACACACTCCCCCCCCCTCTCTGTCTCAATCACACACTCCCTCTCTCTCTGTCTCAATCACACACTCCCTCCCTCTCTCTCTGTCTCAATCACACACTCCCCCGCCCTCTCTGTCTCAATCACACACTCCCTCGGTCTCTCTGTCTCAATCACACACTCCCTCTGTCTCTCTGTCTCAATCACACACTCCCTCTCTCTCTCTCTGTCTCAATCACACATTCCCTCTCTCTCTGTCTCAATCACACACTCCCTCTGTCTCTCTGTCTCTATCACACACTCCTCTCTCTCTCTGTCTCTATCACACACTCCCCTCTCTCTCTGTCTCAATCACACACTCCCTCTGTCTCTCTGTCTCTATCACACACTCCCTCGGTCTCTCTGTCTCTATCACACACTCCCTCTGTCTCTCTCTGTCTCTGTCACACACTCCTCTCTCTCTCTATGTCAATCACACACTCCCTCGGTCTCTCTGTCTCAATCACACACTCCCTTCTCTCTCTGTCTCAATCACACACTCCCTCTGTCTCTCTGTCTCAATCACACACTCCCCCTCTCTCTCTGTCTCAATCACACACTCCCTCTGTCTCTCTGTCTCAATCACACACTCCCCCCCTCTCTCTGTCTCAATCACACACTCCCTCTGTCTCTCTGTCTCAATCACACACTCCCCCCCTCTCTCTGTCTCAATCACACACTCCCTTCTCTCTCTGTCTCAATCACACACTCCCCCTCTCTCTCTGTCTCAATCACACACTCCCTCTGTCTCTCTGTCTCAATCACACACTCCCTCTCTCTCTGTCTCAATCACACACTCCCCTCTCTCTCTATCTCAATCACACACTCCCCCTCTCTCTCTGTCTCTATCACACACTCCCTCGGTCTCTCTGTCTCAATCACACACTCCCCCCCTCTCTCTCTGTCTCAATCACACACTCCCTCTCTCTCTGTCTCAACCACACACTCCCTCTCTCTCTGTCTCTATCACACACTCCCCCCTTTCTCTGTCTCAATCACACACTCCCTCTGTCTCTCTGTCTCTATCACACACACCCCCTTTCTCTGTCTCAATCACACACTCCCTCTGTCTCTCTGTCTCAATCACACACTCCCCTCTCTCTCTGTCTCAATCACACATTCCCTCTCTCTCTGTCTCAATCACACACTCCCTCTCTCTCTCTGTCTCAATCACACACTCCCTCTGTCTCTCTGTCTCTATCACACACTCCCTCTCTCTCTCTCTGTCTCAATCACACACTCACTCTCTCTCTGTCTCTATCACACACTCCCTCTGTCTCTCTCTCTCTATCACACACTCCCCCCTCTCTCTGTCTCTAGCACACACTCCCCCTCTCTCTCGGTCTCTGTCACACACTCCCTCTCTCTCTGTCTCTATTACGCACTCCCTCTGTCTCTCTGTCTCTATCACACACTCCCCCTCTCTCTCTGTCTCAATCACACACTCCCTCTGTCTCTCTGTCTCAATCACACACTCCCTCTCTCTCTGTCTCTATCACACACTCCCTCCCTCTCTCTCTGTCTCTATCACACACTCCCTCCCTCTCTCTCTGTCTCTATCACACACTCCCTCTGTCTCTCTGTCTCAATCACACACTCCCTCTCTCTCTGTCTCTGTCACACATTCCCTCTGTCTCTCTGTCTCAATCACACACTCCCCCTCTCTCTCTGTCTCAATCACACACTCCCCTCTCTCTCTGTCTCAATCACACACTCCCTCTGTCTCTCTGTCTCTATCACACACTCCCTCTGTCTCTCTGTCTCAATCACACACTCCCCTCTCTTTCTGTCTCTATCACACACTCCCCCTCTTTCTCTGTCTCAATCACACACTCCCCCTCTCTCTCTGTCTCAATCACACACTCCCTCTGTCTCTCTGTCTCTATCACACACTCCCTCTCTCTCTCTCTCTGTCTCAATCACACATTCCCTCTCTCTCTGTCTCAATCACACACTCCCTTTCTCTCTCTGTCTCAATCACACACTCCCTCTGTCTCTCTGTCTCTATCACACACTCCCTCTGTCTCTCTCTGTCTCAATCACACATTCCCTCTCTCTCTGTCTCAATCACACATTCCCCTCTCTCTCTGTCTCTATCACACACTCCCCCTCTCTCTCTGTCTCAATCACACACTCCCTCTGTCTCTCTGTCTCTATCACACACTCCCCTCTCTCTCTGTCTCTATCACACACTCCCTCTCTCTCTCTCTGTCTCAATCACAAACTCCCTCTGTCTCTCTGTCTCAATCACACACTCCCCTCTCTCTCTGTCTCTATCACACAGTCCCTCTCTCTCTCTGTCTCAATCACACATTCCCTCTCTCTCTGTCTCAATCACACACTCCCTCTGTCTCTCTGTCTCAATCACACACTCCCTCTCTCTCTCTCTGTCTCAATCACACATTCCCTCTCTCTCTGTCTCAATCACACACTCCCTCTGTCTCTCTGTCTCTATCACACATTTCTCCTCTCTCTGTCTCAATCACACACTCCCTCTCTCTCTGTCTCTGTCACACACTCCCTCTGTCTCTGTCTCTGTCACACACTCCCTCTCTCTCTCTCTGTCTCTGTCACACACTCCTCTCTCTCTCTATCTCAATCACACACTCCCTCGGTCTCTCTGTCTCAATCACACACTCCCTCTCTCTCTGTCTCTATCACATACTCCCTCTGTCTCTCTGTCTCTATCACACGTTTCTCCTCTCTCTGTCTCAATCACACACTCCTCCTCTCTCTCTGTCTCAATCACACACTCCCTCTGTCTCTCTGTCTCTATCACACATTTCTCCTCTCTCTGTCTCAATCACACACTCCCTCCCTCTCTCTCTGTCTCAATCACACACTCCCTCTCTCTCTCTGTCTCAATCACACACTCCCTCCCTCTCTCTCTGTCTCAATCACACACTCCCCCCCCCTCTCTGTCTCAATCACACACTCCCTCGGTCTCTCTGTCTCAATCACACACTCCCTCTGTCTCTCTGTCTCAATCACACACTCCCTCCCTCTCTCTCTGTCTCAATCACACACTCCCCCCCCCTCTCTGTCTCAATCACACACTCCCTCGGTCTCTCTGTCTCAATCACACACTCCCTCTGTCTCTCTGTCTCTATCACACACTCCCCCCCTCTCTCTGTCTCAATCACACACTCCCTTCTCTCTCTGTCTCAATCACACACTCCCCCTCTCTCTCTGTCTCAATCACACACTCCCTCTGTCTCTCTGTCTCAATCACACACTCCCTTCTCTCTCTGTCTCTGTCACACACTCCCCTCTCTCTCTGTCTCTATCACACACTCCCTCGGTCTCTCTGTCTCAATCACACACTCCCCCCTCTCTCTGTCTCTAGCACACACTCCCCCTCTCTCTCGGTCTCTGTCACACACTCCCTCTCTCTCTGTCTCTATTACGCACTCCCTCTGTCTCTCTGTCTCAATCACACACTCCCTCTGTCTCTCTGTCTCAATCACACACTCCCTCTGTCTCTCTGTCTCTATCACACACTCCCTCTCTCTCTGTCTCAATCACACACTCCCCTCTCTCTCTGTCTCAATCACACACTCCCCTCTCTCTCTGTCTCTATCACACACTCCCCCTCTCTCTCTGTCTCAATCACACACTCCCTCTGTCTCTCTGTCTCTATCACACACTCCCTCTCTCTCTGTCTCAATCACACACTCCCCCCTCTCTCTGTCTCTATCACACACTCCCCTCTCTCTCTGTCTCTATCACACACTCCCCCTCTCTCTCTGTCTCAATCACACACTCCCTCTGTCTCTCTGTCTCTATCACACACTCCCTCGGTCTCTCTGTCTCAATCACACATTCCCCTCTCTGTCTCTTTGTCTCAATTACACACCCCCCCCTCCCTCTCTCTCTGTCTCTATCACACACTCCGTCTCGATCTCTCTCTCTATCTCCCCCATCACTCCGTCTCTCCCTCTCTCTCACTCTCTCCCCCATCACTCCATCTCTATCTCTCTCTATCTCCCCCATCACTCCATCTCTATCTCTCTATCTATCTCCCCCATCACTCCATCTCTATCTCTCTCTCTAGCTCCCTTCATCGCTCCGTCTATACCTCTCTCTCTCTATCTCCCCCATCACTCCATCTCTATCTCTCTATCTCTATCTCCCCCATCACTCCATCTCTATCTCTCTCTATCTCCCCCATCACTCCATCTCTCTCTCTCACTCTCTCCCCCATCACTCTCTGTCTCTATCTCTCTCTCACCCATCACTCCATCTCTATCTCTCTCTCTATCTCCCCCATCACTCCATCTCTATCTCTCTAGCTCCCTTCATCGCTCCGTCTATACCTCTCTCTCTCTATCTCCCCCATCACTCCATCTCTATCTCTCTCTATCTCCCCCATCACTCCATCTCTATCTCTCTCTATCTCCCCCATCACTCCATCTCTATCTCTCTCTATCTCCCCCATCACTCTCTGTCTCTATCTCTCTCTCTCTCTCTCCCCCATCACTCCATCTCTATCTCTCTCTCTCTATCTCCCCCATCACTCCATCTCTATCTCTCTCTCTAGCTCCCTTCATCGCTCCGTCTATACCTCTCTCTCTCTATCTCCCCCATCACACCATCTCTATCTCTCTCTATCTCCCCCATCACTCCATCTCTTTCTCTCTCTATCTCCCCCATCACTCCATCTCTATCTCTCTCTATCTCCCCCATCACTCCATCTCTATCTCTCTCACTCTCTCCCCCATCACTCTCTGTCTCTATCTCTCTCTCACTCTCTCCCCCATCACTCCATCTCTATCTCTCTCTCTATCTCCCCCATCACTCCATCTCTCTCTCTCACTCTCTCCCCCATCACTCTCTGTCTCTATCTCTCTCTCACTCTCTCCCCCATCACTCCATCTCTATCTCTCTCTCTATCTCTCCCATCACTCCATCTCTATCTCTCTCTAGCTCCCTTCATCGCTCCGTCTATACCTCTCTCTCTCTATCTCCCCCATCACGCCATCTCTATCTCTCTCTATCTCCCCCATCACTCCATCTCTATCTCTCTCTATCTCCCCCATCACTCCATCTCTATCTCACTCACTCTCTCCCCCATCACTCTCTGTCTCTATCTCTCTCTCTCTCTCCCCCATCACTCCATCTCTATCTCTCTCTCTCTCTATCTCTCCCATCACTCCATCTCTCTCTCTCTCTCTCTCTATCTCCCCCATCACGCCATCTCTCTCTCTCTCTATCTCCCCCATCACTCCATCTCTATCTCTCTCTATCTCCCCCATCACTCCATCTCTGTCTCTCTCTATCTCCCCCATCACTCCATCTCTATCTCTCTATCTCCCCCATCACGCCATCTCTATCTCTCTCTCTATCTCCCCCATCACTCCATCTCTATCTCTCTCACTCTCTCCCCCATCACTCTCTGTCTCTATCTCTCTCTCTTTCTCTCTCCCCCATCACTCCATCTCTATCTCTCTCTCTAGCTCCCTTCATCACTCCATCTCTATCTCTCTCTCTCTCTCCCCCATCACTCCATCTCTATCTCTCTCTCTCTATCTCCCCCATCACTCCATCTCTATCTCTCTCTATCTCCCCCATCACTCCATCTCTATCTCCCTCTCTCTATCTCCCCCCATCACTCCATCTCTCTCTCTCTCTATCTCCCCCATCACTCCATCTCTATCTCTCTCACTCTCTCCCCCATCACTCCATCTCTATCTCTCTCACTCTCTCCCCCATCACTCCATCTCTATCTCTCTCTCTATCTCCCCCATCACTCCGTCTCTCTCTCTCTCTCTCTCTCTATCTCTCCATCACTCCATCTCTATCTCTCTCTATCTCTCCATCACTCCATCTCTATCTCTCTCTATCTCCCCCATCACTCCATCTCTATCTCTCTCTATCTCCCCCATCACTCCATCTCTCTCTCTCTCTCTATCTCCCCCATCACTCCATCTCTATCTCTCTCCATCTCCCCCATCACTCCATCTCTATCGCCCTCTCTCTATCTCCCCATCACTTCATCTCTATCTCTCTCTCTATCTCCCCCATCACTCCATCTCTATCTCTCTCTATCTCCCCCATCACTCCATCTCTATCTCTCTCTATCTCCCCCATCACTCCATCTCTATCTCTCTCTATCTCCCCCATCACTCTCTGTCTCTATCTCTCTCTCTCCCCCATCACTCCATCTCTATCTCTCTCTCTCTATCTCCCCCATCACTCCATCTCTATCTCTCTCTCTAGCTCCCTTCATCGCTCCGTCTATACCTCTCTCTCTCTATCTCCCCCATCACACCATCTCTATCTCTCTCTATCTCCCCCATCACTCCATCTCTTTCTCTCTCTATCTCCCCCATCACTCCATCTCTATCTCTCTCTATCTCCCCCATCACTCCATCTCTATCTCTCTCACTCTCTCCCCCATCACTCTCTGTCTCTATCTCTCTCTCACTCTCTCCCCCATCACTCCATCTCTATCTCTCTCTCTATCTCCCCCATCACTCCATCTCTCTCTCTCACTCTCTCCCCCATCACTCTCTGTCTCTATCTCTCTCTCACTCTCTCCCCCATCACTCCATCTCTATCTCTCTCTCTATCTCTCCCATCACTCCATCTCTATCTCTCTCTAGCTCCCTTCATCGCTCCGTCTATACCTCTCTCTCTCTATCTCCCCCATCACGCCATCTCTATCTCTCTCTATCTCCCCCATCACTCCATCTCTATCTCTCTCTATCTCCCCCATCACTCCATCTCTATCTCACTCACTCTCTCCCCCATCACTCTCTGTCTCTATCTCTCTCTCTCTCTCCCCCATCACTCCATCTCTATCTCTCTCTCTCTCTATCTCTCCCATCACTCCATCTCTCTCTCTCTCTCTCTCTATCTCCCCCATCACGCCATCTCTCTCTCTCTCTATCTCCCCCATCACTCCATCTCTATCTCTCTCTATCTCCCCCATCACTCCATCTCTGTCTCTCTCTATCTCCCCCATCACTCCATCTCTGTCTCTCTATCTCCCCCATCACGCCATCTCTATGTCTCTCTCTATCTCCCCCATCACTCCATCTCTATCTCTCTCACTCTCTCCCCCATCACTCTCTGTCTCTATCTCTCTCTCTTTCTCTCTCCCCCATCACTCCATCTCTATCTCTCTCTCTAGCTCCCTTCATCACTCCATCTCTATCTCTCTCTCTCTCTCCCCCATCACTCCATCTCTATCTCTCTCTCTCTATCTCCCCCATCACTCCATCTCTATCTCTCTCTATCTCCCCCATCACTCCATCTCTATCTCCCTCTCTCTATCTCCCCCCATCACTCCATCTCTCTCTCTCTCTATCTCCCCCATCACTCCATCTCTATCTCTCTCACTCTCTCCCCCATCACTCCATCTCTATCTCTCTCACTCTCTCCCCCATCACTCCATCTCTATCTCTCTCTCTATCTCCCCCATCACTCCGTCTCTCTCTCTCTCTCTCTCTCTATCTCTCCATCACTCCATCTCTATCTCTCTCTATCTCTCCATCACTCCATCTCTATCTCTCTCTATCTCCCCCATCACTCCATCTCTATCTCTCTCTATCTCCCCCATCACTCCATCTCTCTCTCTCTCTCTATCTCCCCCATCACTCCATCTCTATCTCTCTCCATCTCCCCCATCACTCCATCTCTATCGCCCTCTCTCTATCTCCCCATCACTTCATCTCTATCTCTCTCTCTATCTCCCCCATCACTCCATCTCTATCTCTCTCTCTATCTCCCCCATCACTCCATCTCTATCTCTCTCTCTATCTCCCCCATCACTCCATCTCTATCTCTCTCTCTAGCTCCCTTCATCGCTCCGTCTATACCTCTCTCTCTCTATCTCCCCCATCACTCCATCTCTATCTCTCTCTATCTCCCCCATCACTCCATCTCTATCTCTCTCTATCTCCCCCATCACTCTCTGTCTCTATCTCTCTCTCTCTCTCTCCCCCATCACTCCATCTCTATCTCTCTCTCTATCTCCCCCATCACTCCATCTCTATCTCTCTCTATCTCCCCCATCACTCCATCTCTATCTCTCTCGATCTCCCCATCACTCCATCTCTATCTCTCTCTATCTCCCCCATCACTCCATCTCTATCTCTCTCTATCTCCCCCATCACTCCATCTCTATCTCTCTCTCTCTATCTCCCCCATCACTCCATCTCTATCTCTCTCACTCTCTCCCCCATCACTCTCTGTCTCTATCTCTCTCTCACTCTCTCCCCCATCACTCCATCTCTATCTCTCTCTCTATCTCCCCCATCACTCCATCTCTCTCTCTCACTCTCTCCCCCATCACTCTCTGTCTCTATCTCTCTCTCACTCTCTCCCCCATCACTCCATCTCTATCTCTCTCTCTATCTCCCCCATCACTCCATCTCTATCTCTCTCTCTAGCTCCCTTCATCGCTCCGTCTATACCTCTCTCTCTCTATCTCCCCCATCACTCCATCTCTCTCTCTCACTCGCTCCCCCATCACTCTCTGTCTCTATCTCTCTCTCACTCTCTCCCCCATCACTCCATCTCTATCTCTCTCTCTCTATCTCCCCCCATCACTCCATCTCTATCTCTCTCTATCTCCCCCATCACTCCATCTCTATCTCTCTCTATCTCCCCCATCACTCCATCTCTATCTCTCTCACTCTCTCCCCCATCACTCTCTGTCTCTATCTCTCTCTCTCTCTCTCCCCCATCACTCCATCTCTATCTCTCTCTCTCTCTATCTCTCCCATCACTCCATCTCTCTCTCTCTCTCTATCTCCCCCATCATTCCATCTCTATCTCTCTATCTCCCCCATCACTCCATCTCTGTCTCTCTCTATCTCCCCCATCACTCCATCTCTATCTCTCTCACTCTCTCCCCCATCACTCTCTGTCTCTATCTCTCTCTCTCTCTCTCCCCCATCACTCCATCTCTATCTCTCTCTCTCTCTATCTCTCCCATCACTCCATCTCTCTCTCTCTCTCTCTCTCTATCTCCCCCATCACGCCATCTCTATCTCTCTCTATCTCCCCCATCACTCCATCTCTATCTCTCTCTATCTCCCCCATCACTCCATCTCTGTCTCTCTCTATCTCCCCTATCATTCCATCTCTATCTCTCTATCTCCCCCATCACGCCATCTCTATCTCTCTCTCTATCTCCCCCATCACTCCATCTCTATCTCTCTCACTCTCTCCCCCATCAATCTCTGTCTCTATCTCTCTCTCTTTCTCTCTCCCCCATCACTCCATCTCTATCTCTCTCTCTAGCTCCCTTCATCACTCCATCTCTATCTCTCTCTCTCTCTCCCCATCACTCCATCTCTATCTCCCTCTCTCTATCTCCCCCCATCACTCCATCTCTCTCTCTCTCTATCTCCCCCATCACTCCATCTCTATCTCTCTCACTCTCTCCCCCATCACTCCATCTCTATCTCTCTCTCTATCTCCCCCATCACTCCATCTCTATCTCTCTCTATCTCCCCCATCACTCCATCTCTATCTCTCTCGATCTCCCCATCACTCCATCTCTATCTCTCTCTATCTCCCCCATCACTCCATCTCTATCTCTCTCTATCTCCCCCATCACTCCATCTCTATCTCTCTCTCTCTATCTCCCCCATCACTCCATCTCTATCTCTCTCACTCTCTCCCCCATCACTCTCTGTCTCTATCTCTCTCTCACTCTCTCCCCCATCACTCCATCTCTATCTCTCTCTCTATCTCCCCCATCACTCCATCTCTCTCTCTCACTCTCTCCCCCATCACTCTCTGTCTCTATCTCTCTCTCACTCTCTCCCCCATCACTCCATCTCTATCTCTCTCTCTATCTCCCCCATCACTCCATCTCTATCTCTCTCTCTAGCTCCCTTCATCGCTCCGTCTATACCTCTCTCTCTCTATCTCCCCCATCACTCCATCTCTCTCTCTCACTCGCTCCCCCATCACTCTCTGTCTCTATCTCTCTCTCACTCTCTCCCCCATCACTCCATCTCTATCTCTCTCTCTCTATCTCCCCCCATCACTCCATCTCTATCTCTCTCTATCTCCCCCATCACTCCATCTCTATCTCTCTCTATCTCCCCCATCACTCCATCTCTATCTCTCTCACTCTCTCCCCCATCACTCTCTGTCTCTATCTCTCTCTCTCTCTCTCCCCCATCACTCCATCTCTATCTCTCTCTCTCTCTATCTCTCCCATCACTCCATCTCTCTCTCTCTCTCTATCTCCCCCATCATTCCATCTCTATCTCTCTATCTCCCCCATCACTCCATCTCTGTCTCTCTCTATCTCCCCCATCACTCCATCTCTATCTCTCTCACTCTCTCCCCCATCACTCTCTGTCTCTATCTCTCTCTCTCTCTCTCCCCCATCACTCCATCTCTATCTCTCTCTCTCTCTATCTCTCCCATCACTCCATCTCTCTCTCTCTCTCTCTCTCTATCTCCCCCATCACGCCATCTCTATCTCTCTCTATCTCCCCCATCACTCCATCTCTATCTCTCTCTATCTCCCCCATCACTCCATCTCTGTCTCTCTCTATCTCCCCTATCATTCCATCTCTATCTCTCTATCTCCCCCATCACGCCATCTCTATCTCTCTCTCTATCTCCCCCATCACTCCATCTCTATCTCTCTCACTCTCTCCCCCATCAATCTCTGTCTCTATCTCTCTCTCTTTCTCTCTCCCCCATCACTCCATCTCTATCTCTCTCTCTAGCTCCCTTCATCACTCCATCTCTATCTCTCTCTCTCTCTCCCCATCACTCCATCTCTATCTCCCTCTCTCTATCTCCCCCCATAACTCCATCTCTCTCTCTCTCTATCTCCCCCATCACTCCATCTCTATCTCTCTCACTCTCTCCCCCATCACTCCATCTCTATCTCTCTCACTCTCTCCCCCATCACTCCATCTCTATCTCTCTCTATCTCCCCCATCACTCCATCTCTATCTCCCTCTCTCTATCTCCCCCATCACTCCATCTCTATCTCTCTCTATCTCCCCCATCACTCCATCTCTATCTCCCTCTCTCTAGCTCCCTTCATCACTCCATCTCTATCTCTCTCTCTATCTCCCCCATCACTCCGTCTCTCTCTCTCACTCTCTCTATCTCTCCATCACTCCATCTCTATCTCTCTCTATCTCCCCATCACTCCATCTCTATCTCTCTCTCTATCTCCCCCATCACTCCGTCTCTCTCTCTCTCTCTCTATCTCTCCATCACTCCATCTCTATCTCTCTCACTCTCTCCCCCATCACTCCATCTCTATCTCTCTCTATCTCCCCATCACTCCATCTCTATCTCTCTCTCTATCTCCCCATCACTCCATCTCTATCTCTCTCTATCTCCCCCATCACTCCATCTCTATCTCTCTCTATCTCCCCCATCACTCCATCTCTCTCTCTCTCTCTATCTCCCCCATCACTCCATCTCTATCTCTCTCCATCTCCCCCATCACTCCATCTCTATCGCCCTCTCTCTATCTCCCCATCACTCCATCTCTATCTCTCTCTCTATCTCCCCCATCACTCCATCTCTATCTCTCTCTCTATCTCCCCCATCACTCCATCTCTATCTCTCTCTCTAGCTCCCTTCATCGCTCCGTCTATACCTCTCTCTGTCTATCTCCCCCATCACTCCATCTCTATCTCTCTCTATCTCCCCCATCACTCCATCTCTATCTCTCTCTATCTCCCCCATCACTCTCTGTCTCTATCTCTCGCTCTCTCTCTCCCCCATCACTCCATCTCTATCTCTCTCTCTATCTCCCCCATCACTCCATTTCTATCTCTCTCTCTAGCTCCCTTCATCGCTCCGTCTATACCTCTCTCTCTCTATCTCCCCCATCACTCCATCTCTCTCTCTCACTCGCTCCCCCATCACTCTCTGTCTCTATCTCTCTCTCACTCCCTCCCCCATCACTACATCTCTATCTCTCTCTCTCTATCTCCCCCCATCACTCCATCTCTATCTCTCTCTATCTCCCCCATCACTCCATCTCTATCTCTCTCTCTCTATCTTCCCCCATCACTCCATCTCTATCTCTCTCTATCTCCCCCATCACTCCATCTCTATCTCTCTCTATCTCCCCCATCACTCCATCTCTATCTCTCTCACTCTCTCCCCCATCACTCTCTGTCTCTATCTCTCTCTCTCTCTCTCCCCCATCACTCCATCTCTATCTCTCTCTCTCTCTATCTCTCCCATCACTCCATCTCTCTCTCTCTATCTCCCCCATCACGCCATCTCTATCTCTCTCTATCTGCCCCATCACTCCATCTCTATCTCTCTCTATCTCCCCCATCACTCCATCTCTATCTCTCTCACTCTCTCCCCCATCACTCTCTGTCTCTATCTCTCTCTCTCTCTCTCCCCCATCACTCCATCTCTATCTCTCTCTCTCTATCTCTCCCATCACTCCATCTCTCTCTCTCTCTCTCTATCTCCCCCATCACGCCATCTCTATCTCTCTATCTCCCCCATCACTCCATCTCTATCTCTCTCTATCTCCCCCATCACTCCATCTCTGTCTCTCTCTATCTCCCCCATCATTCCATCTCTATCTCTCTCTATCTCCCCCATCACTCCATCTCTATCTCTCTCTCTATCTCCCCCATCACTCCATCTCTATCTCTCTCTAGCTCCCTTCATCGCTCCGTCTATACCTCTCTCTCTATCTCCCCCATCACTCCATCTCTATCTCTCTCTATCTCCCCCATCACTCCATCTCTATCTCTCTCTATCTCCCCCATCACTCTCTGTCTCTATCTCTCTCTCTCTCTCTCCCCCCCATCACTCCATCTCTATCTCTCTCTCTATCTCCCCCATCACTCCATCTCTATCTCTCTCTCTAGCTCCCTTCATCGCTCCGTCTATACCTCTCTCTCTCTATCTCCCCCATCACTCCATCTCTCTCTCTCACTCGCTCCCCCATCACTCTCTGTCTCTATCTCTCTCTCACTCTCTCCCCCATCACTCCATCTCTATCTCTCTCTCTCTATCTCCCCCCATCACTCCATCTCTATCTCTCTCTATCTCCCCCATCACTCCATCTCTATCTCTCTCTATCTCCCCCATCACTCCATCTCTATCTCTCTCACTCTCTCCCCCATCACTCTCTGTCTCTATCTCTCTCTCTCTCTCTCCCCCATCACTCCATCTCTATCTCTCTCTCTCTCTATCTCTCCCATCACTCCATCTCTCTCTCTCTCTCTCTCTCTATCTCCCCCATCACGCCATCTCTATCTCTCTCTATCTCCCCCATCACTCCATCTCTATCTCTCTCTATCTCCCCCATCACTCCATCTCTATCTCTCTCACTCTCTCCCCCATCACTCTCTGTCTCTATCTCTCTCTCTCTCTCTCTCCCCCATCACTCCATCTCTATCTCTCTCTCTCTCTATCTCTCCCATCACTCCATCTCTCTCTCTCTCTCTCTCTATCTCTCTCTATCTCCCCCATCACTCCATCTCTATCTCTCTCTATCTCCCACATCACTCCATCTCTATCTCTCTCACTCTCTCCCCCATCACTCTCTGTCTCTATCTCTCTCTCTCTCTCTCCCCCATCACTCCATCTCTATCTCTCTCTCTCTCTATCTCTCCCATCACTCCATCTCTCTCTCTCTCTCTCTCTATCTCCCCCATCACGCCATCTCTATCTCTCTCTATCTCCCCCATCACTCCATCTCTGTCTCTCTCTATCCCCCCCATCACTCCATCTCTCTCTCTCTCTCTCTCCCCCATCACTCCATCTCTATCTCTCTCTATCTCCCCCATCACTCCATCTCTATCTCTCTCTATCTCCCCCATCACTCCATCTCTATCTCTCTCTCTCTATCTCCCCCATCACTCCATCTCTATCTCTCTCTCTCTATCTCCCCCATCACTCCATCTCTATCTCTCTCACTCTCTCCCCCATCACTCTCTGTCTCTATCTCTCTCTCTTTCTCTCTCCCCCATCACTCCATCTCTATCTCTCTCTCTAGCTCCCTTCATCACTCCATCTCTATCTCTCTCTCTCTCTCCCCCATCACTCCATCTCTATCTCTCTCTCTCTATCTCCCCCATCACTCCATCTCTATCTCTCTCTATCTCCCCCATCACTCCATCTCTATCTCCCTCTCTCTATCTCCCCCCATCACTCCATCTCTCTCTCTCTCTATCTCCCCCATCACTCCATCTCTATCTCTCTCACTCTCTCCCCATCACTCCATCTCTATCTCTCTCACTCTCTCCCCCATCACTCCATCTCTATCTCTCTCTCTATCTCCCCCATCACTCCGTCTCTCTCTCTCTCTCTCTCTATCTCTCTATCTCTCCATCACTCCATCTCTATCTCTCTCACTCTCTCCCCCATCACTCCATGTCTATCTCTCTCTCTATCTCCCCCATCACTCCGTCTCTCTCTCTCTCTCTCTCTATCTCTCCATCACTCCATCTCTATCTCTCTCTATCTCCCCATCACTCCATCTCTATCTCTCTCTATCTCCCCATCACTCCATCTCTATCTCTCTCTATCTCCCCCATCACTCCATCTCTATCTCTCTCTATCTCCCCCATCACTCCATCTCTCTCTCTCTCTCTATCTCCCCCATCACTCCATCTCTATCTCTCTCCATCTCCCCCATCACTCCATCTCTATCGCCCTCTCTCTATCTCCCCATCACTCCATCTCTATCTCTCTCTCTATCTCCCCCATCACTCCATCTCTATCTCTCTCTCTCTCCCCCATCACCCATCTCTATCTCTCTCTCTTCCCCATCACTCCATCTCTATCTCTCTCTCTCTATCTCCCCCATCACTCCATCTCT